>NC_091183.1:15304551-15431352 GCF_040958095.1 Procambarus clarkii
AAGTATGGTTACTTATTGGTCGATCTGACGGTTCCTGAGGCATTACAACTACGAACGAGCATCGCCAACGAAGACCGGTGTGAAATTGTGTATCAAATGTAATCAACAACAACAACAAAAAAATGTCTCTAACGACACAGAAACGGACAATTCTCACCAGCATCTATAATGACATTTCTAACCCGGGTGGTTTCACAGGGTCAATTCAAAAATTGTATAAGGCTGCCAGACTTAAAGACCCCAACATTAGTGTTGCAGATGTGAAGGAATTTCTTCATGGGGAGCGATCTTACACGTTACATAGAGGAAATTTAGTTAGGTTCCCCCGACGGAAAATATTAGCCCCTAAACCTCGTACCGTAATTGCCTGTGACCTAGGGGACTTTTGTAGTTTACAAAAATACAATAATGGTGTTAAATATATTTTAATTTGTGTCGATGTTTATGTCCGCCTAATGTAGACTCAAACTTTAAAAACAAAAAATTCGAGTGAAGTGTTAGTCGCTCTGAAGAAGATATTAGAGGAAACGTCTCAGTTTCTCGGTGTAAGGCGGATATTCACTGACCGAGGTAGAGAATTTTACAACAAGTCAGTTCAAAATTATTTTAATAAGAAAAATATTAAATTATATAGTGTATTTTCGGAAATGAAATCTAGCATAGTGGAGCGAGCCATCAGAACTTTAAAACATAAACTGTATCATTATATGACTCAAGCTAATTCATTAAAATACATCCACATCCTCGCTAAAGTTGTGGACGTGTACAACCACACATTCCACAGGATGCTAAAAAATACTCCTCATGCCATTCATAAGTTGCAAAATATTGAAGATATACGAAGACAGTTTAAGGTCATGTATTTAAACAATGACTCCTCCATAACTGCCATCAGTCCACGGCTGCACCTTGGACAGCATGTGCGATTGGCAAAGTGCAGGAATATATTTCACAAAGGCTTTTGGCACCAAAATACAGAAGAAATATTTGTAGTGTCACATATTGACAGAACACATCCAATCCCGTCATATAAAATCAAAGATTTAAACAACGAGCCGATCAGTGGCATGTTTTATGAGCAAGAATTGATCCCAACATCCCTTCCAGACTATTTTCCTGTAACGGTATTACAGTCTAGGAAAACATCGAAAGGACACAGAGAATATTTCGTCAAGTGGAGAGGGTACCCAGATTCTGCCAATAGCTGGATTAAAGCTCAAGACCGTCAAATTTAAAAAAAAATGACAGTTCAACAGGACTCTCTCGTAGAGAAACATCATCAGTTGTTATTTTTATTAAACAATTTATCACCCAAGAAGCGGAATAAACTAATCAAGGCTTTAAAACGGCAGGAAATTGAATCAATTTGTTAAATTTTTGCCAATTTTCTGAAACGAAACATCCCAGTTCAACCTCAGATAATTAATGGCTTACAGAGATATCAGAATGACATACGTTCTGTAGCACGTAAGAAAACTCCTTTGTACAAAAAGAAGCTCATCCTGACCTCCAGACGTGGTGGGGCGATATTAGCAGCTCTGCTACCTTTGGCTGTATCGTTAATTTCCTCCCTAATAAGGTAATTGCGTAAATAAGTAACGAGAGAAAAAAAATGGTGAAAGAATATTGCCTGGTACCACGATTCATAGCTGAAAAATATTTATTTAATAAAAACAAGAACTCACCATCACCTCCTAATGCGGTGGGTCTGCCCTCCCCCGGTGGTGATGGTAGTGAAAGTATGTCCTTCTCTTTAAAAAACGAATCCAACTCAAGTAATAATGTTGGAGGAGCCTGTAACCTACCCACCCGCGACTCTGGCAGGGGTGATGGGGGGGGGGGGGGGTGGAAGAGGACACTCCATCCTCTCACCTGACAACAACGGGCTGTGGGCGGTGTTGCCGTAGTAGTCCCTCCAGACGGGCGGTGCTGGTCACACGCCCATTAAATGACATTGGGGCCCCCGGCGACCGTCGCCCGCCGCCGCCCTTTAAAAAAAAAACAACGCGGACCGCCCGGCGCGACCATCGCCTTTAAAAAAAAAAAAAAAAAATAAAAAAAGGGGACATTCCATCCTTCCACCCGAAGTGCAAGTAATTGTTGCTGGGCACACTCCTCATAAAGCCACCATCACACCCCAAAATCCAAGTCTGGACAACTTAATAAATGTGAATTTTAAAATTGAGGAAATTCCTCATGTCAAAGCATTATTGAACATGTTTGGACAAAACAGCCAACAGGTGATGTGGGATAGTCGCGGAAATTTATTAAAGCCTGTACAAAATTTAAATATTTTAGATATAATTAAAACTCTAGCCTTTACTAAGGGACAATTTAGGACAACTGACAAGGAAGATGTAAGGGTTTTACTGAGGATGGCTGGCATAGACCCAACCCTCATACGTAATTATCGCGCCAGATCACAGTTAAAAGGGGGGAGGGGCATCCATAGGAGACCCCATTGGGACCCGTATTGAGGACCTATATGAAGGTCATCTTAAAGACCATCATATTCAGTTGCATATCCACCATGGAGCAAGCTTCTAGACCCACTCCTTCCCCAGCTACACCTCCAGAAGACAAATCTCCCTTATTAAAGAAGTTGGTTGCTACTCAGCGGTACTACAAGTATGTTGAACACAAATGTAGATTGATATATGCATTGTGGGGTTGTTATGACCGTCTTGTGTTGAGTGCCCCTCCAGAACGGTTTTTTAAGTCATTTGGAGAGACGGTGAAACGCTATGAAGAATATTCATCCTAGGAAATCCAGACGGAGATATGGCAAATGGAAAAATTAACCTTCCAACATCGAGACCAGATTACAGCCTTCGAGACTGGACGTAGTGTGTATGGACTTTTAAGGTGAGGAAGGCGGGCTCTACCCCACACCCCTACATTCCTCTCCCTCCAGGTGGGGGACACAGGTGTATTTAAAGGCCTCCTCCGTCACTCCCGGTCACTATAGTTGACGACGACTCGTTCCTCTCAACCGCCCCTCCCCCATGGCTTTATCATCCATTAAGTCAATAGACAACGACATCACCGACACCCACGCCTTTGGGGTCGGTGATGTGATCGTGTACGATCTCCCCGCTGCCGTTGTGCGTCCCTATGGACTGGCAAGTGTAATATGGAAATGTTACAACTATGCCCGTGTGGAACGTGAAGGACTGACTAATGTCAACATTAGTTGACATTAGTCAAATTTCTCTCAAAAATTAACCTTCCAACATCGAGACCAGATTACAGCCTTCGAGACTGGACGGAGTGTGTATGGACTTTTAAGGTGAGGAAGGCGGGCTCTACCCCACACCCCTACATTCCTCTCCCTCCAGGTGGGGGACACAGGTGTATTTAAAGGCCTCCTCCGTCACTCCCGGTCACTATAGTTGACGACGACTCGTTCCTCTCAACCGCCCCTCCCCCATGGCTTTATCATCCATTAAGTCAATAGACAACGACATCACCGACACCCACGCCTTTGGGGTCGGTGATGTGATCGTGTACGATCTCCCCGCTGCCGTTGTGCGTCCCTATGGACTGGCAAGTGTAATATGGAAATGTTACAACTATGCCCGTGTGGAACGTGAAGGACTGACTAATGTCAACAGGGCCACAATACGTTACCGGTCTACCATTGGGACATTGAAGTGAAGATAGCTCCCCTACCCTCCGACGGTCAAGACATTGTCGAAGAGCCAGTGTTGTTCTTCCGCCCAACCATGGTGGCACTAATTTCTGCTTTCGGTGCAGGAGCACCTTTCGAGTCCAACCCTATAGCTCAGGAGCAAGTGCAGTCTTCCGCCGACATCCACTACATCACCAATGTCACCCTGGATACTGCCAAAAACAGATTGTTTTGGCTGAAAACAGCCCTAACAAAGGTTGGCAATCTTATGGTAAGAACCCCATCCATGTTTCGGTTGGTGGTACCCCATGGACTGGGGGCCTCCCGTGGTGGCATGGACAACTGGCACAAGGACGTCGGACCCATGCTCATTTCTCTCAATGCTGAGTTAGCCAAGCATAACAAGGAGCTGGTAATCCTCAAACGTCCCTCTACCGTTACCCCATCAATGGTACCCCTCCCGAATGATGATCCCAGGGGAGAGGGTGATAGTAAAACTATCACCCTAGATGCAGTGGTGGGGGAGGGTGCCACCACCCGAGGAAGCTCTTCTCGTTCTACACCACCAGCACCACCAGGTACCCCCAGGAAGAAGAGACACCTACAAGAGTACTCATCCACCTCCAGCGCCGCTCCACCCCCACCCACAACATCTGGTACAGCCAAACGACGGATCGAAACCACTATTGACTTCGACCCCCTCTCAAATCATCGTATTGACACCATCCTCGATGGAGAGTCACAGGAAATATTCCTGTTATCCTCCTCACCGAAAAAACAACGAAAGCTGTAACCAACAACACCCAAAGAAGAGGTGGCAGCATCACCGCAGTCAGTAACAGCAGCAGCAGCAGCAGTACCTCCATCTAAAACAGCTTCGGTGGTGGTAGCAGCAGCAGCTCCACCAACGACGGTGTCAGTGGTGTCAGCGGTACCAACAGCTCCAGTGGCTGTGGCGACAGCAGTACCACCAACTACAGCAGCAGCAGCAGCAGCAGCAGCAGCAGTACCATCAACGCTGGCAAGCGGTGTCAGCGGTAACCACAGCTCCAGTAGCGGGGGTGGTAGCGGCAGCAGTACCACCAACTACAGCGGTTCCAGCGGTGGCAGCGGCAGCAACAGTACCATCATCGCTGGCAGCGGTGTCAGCGGTAACGGTAGCGGCAGCAGTACCACCAAGTACAACGGCTCCAGCGGTGGCAGCAGCAGCAGCAGTACCATCAACGGTGGCAGCGGTGTCAGTGGTACCAACAGCTCCAGCAGCGGCGGCAGCGGCAGCAGCGGGCGACAGCAGTACCAACAGCTGCTGCTCTTAATATGTAATTTGTTATGGGGAACAAATTGGAGTTCTTGTAGTTGTAGTTCCCCCTGTTGTAGTTCTTTTAAAAGTAATATTTCCTTAGTAGATTAATCAAATAAAATATAAGTAATGATGTTTTATTCCCACCCCAATCAGTACATAAGTTAACAATGGACGAGGAACACTACATATACCTCACTAGCCTCGACCAAGAAGATATATACAATAACACAAGTTCAGCATTTACAAACACCATCCCCACTCTACATTTAAACCCTTCCATTAAACATGAAGTGGCCTTAGTCAACATACTCCTACCCAGACGAATTAACGCTATCATCAAGGATGAGGGGGAGTCTGGTATAGACGTCTATGCTACTTTTAAACAAGGAACTCTTTCTAAAAGCCCAGAACATCTCATTTACACCTTCCTCCCAAAAACCAACATATTATCCAGAAACATCACATTCATCACCAGTGAGCTTAGCCGACAAATAATCACCGACATGAAACTTAGCTTCCGAGGTGATTTCAAAATATACTTCTCAGAAAGAGAACCAATCCTCACCTATGATCAATCCTTAGACCGAGTATTACTAGCCTCCACTCTTAACAATGAAGGCACTGGTTCGTTATATTCTCTTAGCCTTCAATTTAAACACAGAATAGCTAATGTACTTGGTTTTGACAGCAGTCGCAAATACACCATTTATCAGGCAAAATCAGATGACATTACAGCAGCCTCCAAGGTCGTGGCCTCATTCCCCCCAGACAGTGACGGAGGTTGTGACTATTTACTCATTTATAGTAACGTCATCGAGCCGGATCGTTACGGGGGGCAAATTGTAAATATCTTAGATGCAATCAATTATCATGACTCATATTCTAGAGGGGCTCATCCCCTAGTGTACAAGACATTAAATACTAACACGGAGAAAGTAAGTATTAAAATAACAGATCAGTTTGGACGAATGGTTAGTTTTGAAGATGGGAGGTCGGTTACGGCGGTCTTACACCTCCGCCCTAAGGTATAACAATATAATCTATACAAATATAAATATATTGTATATATATATATAAATATATATATATATATATATATATATATATATATATATATATATATATATATATATATATATATATATATACATATATATATATACATATATATATATATATATATATACATATATATATATATATATATATATATATATATATATATATATATATATATATATATATATATATATATATATATATATATATATATATAAGTGTTTACCCACATCATCGGTTATTATAAGAAGAGGAGTCGGGATGCGAGTACCTTTCCAGACACCCTCCCAGAAGGACTACGGGGAGATCTTCTCCCCTCTCTCTAGGAGACACGGGATGAGAGGGGGAGCGATGAATGACATACGCACATTCCAAGCGCCTTATCTCAGATCTGGTGGTGTTTTTTTTTGGACCTTAGCTGGGTTGGCTCGGCGAGCCATACCATTTTTCATGAAAACTGTAACGCCGACTGCTATCGATTTTGGGAAAAATGTTCTTGGTGATTTAACCAGTGGTAGACGGGATGTAAAGAGCGCTCTGAGAACTCACGGTATTGATGCTCTTAAGACTGTGGGGAAGAAATTGGTAGCAGGCGGGAAAATTAAAAGACTCTCTAGGAGAAGAAAAAATAAAAATAATAAATGTAAACGAGCCCTTGGGTATAAAAATGATGTATTTTCACTACAGTAAGCAGTCATACTTCACCTTTCGGAGGAGATCATGGCGGAGGCTAGTGGAGCTGGGCTGAAAATACCAGTAGAATATTATAGTTCCAGTATTATTGACCAATTTCCTAGAAGTAACAGAATACGTAATGTGGAGAGTTCAATTGCCTCCACACAGCAAATAGACATTCTACCTGTTAACCTCCCTATTAATCAACGTTTGCGGGATAATTACTTAGAATTCCGCATCCCTGGAACCCAGGGCGCCTTCTTAGATTTAGCTAATATTGTTATAGATTTTAAGGTATCTTTAACGAAAGATGACGATACCACAAAATTGGAAGAGGATGACCATGTGGAATTTGTGAATGGGTTGTCAAATACCATGTTTAAAGGTGTCCAGGTGTTTTTAGGGGAGCAGGTAGTTGAAACAAATTCTAATTTTAATTATTGGTCGTTTAATAAATGAATTACCTCCATGCCTCCATCAAAAATGTCTTCCTTGGGGAGAATTGGAGCCTTTCGAAGGGACTGGAGTGATGATGGTGTAATCCCTAACGAATTTACTAATACATTTTTTACTGGGGCAACCGCCAAGGATAAAAAATTTATGACCGATTTAAATGGTAAAGGATTGTCAATGTGTTTTCCCTTACTATTGGACGTAACAACCCTAGACCAATACATATTAGATAATATAGATGTGCGCCTAAGATTGGAGCTCTCCCCACATGCTTGGGTGCTAAATACAAGTGTGGACGATGGCTCTAAGTATCGGCTGCATATGGATTATGCTAAGTTGTGGGTAACACGAGTGTTCCCCTACCCAAGTGCTTACCTAGCCTTAAACAGCTCACTGTTAGCATCCCCCGACCCCATAAGCTATACTTTCAATAAAACCATTTCTAAAACATATGTCCTAGCAGGGAATCAAACTAGTCTCTTAATTGATCAGCCTTGGGCGCAAGTAATTCCTCACAAGATATTCATGGTAATTGTACCAATGAATTATTTCGCTGGCTTTCACCAAGGTAATGGATTATATTTTGAAAATGCAAAGCTGAAAAATATTGCCATGTATTTGAACAATAACGAATTTGAACAATAATTTACCGAATTGGCGGTGATTTCGACAATCATTATGTCCGCCTTTATTACGAAACTTTGAAGACATTAGGCTTAGAGCGTGATTCACTTCTAGCCTATGACACTTTTAATAAGGGAAGATCGATATTCGCCTTTGACTTAACCACCATTCAAACAAAGGATTCCCTCCCTGTGGAGAAATCTGGCAACTTGCGTATGGAACTTGAGTTTGGTGGTGGTGTTACATATAATAGACTGGTTTTACTGTTTAGGGAAACGACCGGGGTACTATCCATCGACGGGCAGAGAACTGTTCTGTGTGACGTGCGAGCTTAAAAACATAATGAATTGTTATGATATAAATATTAATTTAAAAAATAATCTAGGGGATCGAGCACTCTACCTAGGTTGTTATAATGCTGATGAAATAGAACATTTAAATATCTCATCAAGAAAACCTATTGTTCTCATAACTAATATTTTACCATCACATAGCAGATTAACTATGGGACATTGGGTAGCTATTTATGTTGATAAAGTTAAACATCGAATGTTTTTTTTCGATAGTTATGCAATGTCGGCGGTTACTTATGGACATTATTTTCAAGGATTTATTAAAACTAACAAAATAACAAAGGTGTTTGGAATGTGCTACAGACTCCAGAGTGATTTTACCCTTGCTTGTGGACTGTATTGCGTAATGTTTGTTCACAGGGTGAGTCACCTGGGGTTGCCTTCAACAGTACATTACTTACATAATGTATTTTCAAGCGTTAATTTAAAATTAAATGATAAACGTGCCCTCGCTTATGCGAGACGATATTTTCCTATGAAACATCACTGTGTTAGGACATTTTGTAGAGGAGTAAGGGTTGGTTCTTATAGGTGGTGTAGAGAATATTTTTGTTAGCTAGACAACCCACCTAACAAGGGGATTACCCCCATATAAAACCCCTCTCACCCCACAACCTCCCTAGAAGACCTCCAACCTCCTCATCCTACAAATGGAAGGCGTCTCCCCAGAAACACACACAGGGAAGATTGAAGTCCTTGAAGGGCCTGGTTAGTATTACCCTCACTTTCTGGTAAAGATTTATTTTTTTCCCACAATAGAAAGTTTGTACAACCTCTATTTACCTCTTCCTTTTTTCAGTGCAATTCTTAGGACCCGTCCACATTTGTAGAGTAGTAATTCTACGTGGGAGGTCTGCCCCAAACAAGATGCTGTTACGTAGCCTAATTGATGATGCCTGCTGTAGAGGACACAAGGCCGCTCCTGCAGGGGGGGAGGTATGTACTAGCAGTTCTTAGAGGAAATAGAATATTTTTCAAATAAAAGATATAATCCTATAAATTATTTCCCCATCTCTTTCCAGAACACTTCAGATGAGGGTCAGAAGGAAAGTCGCCCAAAAGGCAACCACCCAACTCACCCCACACCCCCAAGAGAGGGGGGAGGGGGACAAGACCTCCCCCCACTCACCACGGATGGGGAGACGTCAGAATTCTACTCAGATGAGGAAGGGGAGGTGGAGGGGGGAGAGGGATAGGGGTGAGGAAAACCATAACTACAATTATTACCTATCATAATTAATTTCTTATACATCATTTGTGATTTTTACCTAATAAAACATTAATAAATTATTTGATTTTTTTTAACCCCTGGAGGAGATTTATAATTTAATACTCCTATATAAGACCCACTCGATCCTCGCTGGGTGTGGAACTCTGTTACGGTAAAGTCAAGGCCATTAGGTGCGAGGAAGGGTACGGGCGACCACCCATCCCGAGAGAAACCTGTTTTACACCTGCCCCATAGAGGAATGTGGGGGCGTAACTGGCACTCACCTGTGAGTGTTTATTATACAAATAAATTCATTTTTACTTAAATATACTGTCATACTTTACTGTATAAATGAACATGATCATAGTGGCGCATAATAGATACCTATCTTCACTGTTTTTCGACTGCTACCACACACACCTTGGGTGACCTAATATGGAGTGGCACTATGTGGCTCCCCGCTTCTGATTTCTTACCTGATTTACATACATAGCTGGCACTATGTGGCGCTTTCTTCTCTACTTACTAAATTTACGCTTTCCAGACTACATTTACGCTTGCCTTACTTCATTTGCGCTTGTCTGAGTATATTTACGATGGCCTGACTACACTTACGATTGCCTGACTACATTTACACTTGCTTGACTACATTTACTCTTGCCTGACTATATTTGCGCTTGCCTGACAATATTTACGCTTGACTGACTACATTTACTCTTGCCTGAAAAAATTTACGACGTCCTGACTATATTTACGCTTGCTTAAGTAAATTTACAATAACCTGACTACAGTTATGCTTGCTTTACTACATTCACGCTTTCCTTACTACATTTATGCTTGCCTGAATAAAATTACGCTTGCCTGACTAAACTTCCTCTTGCCTGACTATATTTATGCTTGCCTGACTACATTTACTCTTGCCTGACAACCTTTGCCCATGCCTGACTACATTCACGCTTGCCTGACTACATGTACTCCTGCCTGACAACATTTTCAAATGCCTGACTACATTTATGCTTGCCTAACTATATTTACGGTGGCCTGAGTATATTTACGCTTGCCTGTCTACATTTACGCTTGCCTGAGTATATTTAAGATTGCGTGACTATATTTACACTTGCCTGATTACATTTATGCTTGCTTGAATACATTTACAATGCCTGATTATATTTACGCTTGCCTGAATACATTTACTCTTGCCTGACTAATTTTTCGTTTGCCTGACTACATTTACGCCTGCCTGAGTATAATTACGATGGTCTGACTACACTTTCGTTTGCCTGACTACATTTACAATTGCTTGATTACATTTACTCTTGCCTAACTATATTCACGCTTGCCTCACTACATTTATCCTTGTCTGACTAAATTTATGCTTGCCTGACTTAATTTACGCGTGCCTGAATACATTTACGCTTGCGTGACTACATTTACGCTTGCGTGACTACATTTACGATTGCTTACTACATTTACGCCTGCCTGAGTAAATTTACGATAGCTTGACTACATTTTGTCTTGCCTGAGTAAATTTATGATTACCTGACTACATTTACGCTTGCTTGACTACATTTACGCTTGCTTGACAACATTTACGCTTGCCTGACTACATTTAACCTTTCCTCACTACATTTATGATTTCCTGACTAAAATTACGCTAGCCTGAGTATATTTACAAGGGCTTAATACATTTACGCTTGCCTGAATACATTTACGATCGTTTGAGTACATTTACGCTTACCTGACTACACTTATGCTTGCCTGACTTTATTTACGCTTGCCTGAATAAATTTATACTTCCCTGACTACATTTACGCTTGCCTAACTACATTTACGCTTGCCTAACTACATTTACGCTTGCCTAACTACATTTACGCCTGTCTGAGTGTATTTACGATGGCCTGACTACAGTTACGCTTGCCTGACTATATTTACACTTGCTTAACTACATTTACTCTTGCCTGACTATATTTACGTCTCCAGACTACATTTACTCCTGCCTGTCTACATTTATGCTTTCCTGAATACATTTATGCTTGCCTGACTACATTTACGCGTGCCTGACTAAATTCATGCTTGCCTGACTAATTTTACGTCTGCCTGACTACAATTACGCTTGCCTAACTACATATACGCTTGCTTGAGTATATTTACGCTTGCCTAACTACATTTACGCTTGCATGAGTATATTTACGCTTGCCTGACTACATTTACTCTTGCCTGATAACATATACCCATGCCTGACAACATTTACGCTTAGCTGACTACATTTACGCTTTCTTCACTACATTTACGCTTGCCTGACTACATTTACGCTTTCTTCACTACATTTACGCTTGCCTGACTACATTTACGCTTTCTTCTTTACATTTACGCTTGCCTGACTACATTTACCCTTAACTGACAAAATTTACGCTTGCCAGACTACATTTACGCTTGCCTGACTACATTATTAATGCCTGTTAAAATTTACGACGGCCTGCCTATATTTACGCTTGACTGAGAAAATTTACGATGGCCTGACTACAGTTATGCTTGCCTGACTACATTTTCGCATTTCTCATTACATTTATGTTTGCCTGAATAAAATTACGCTTGCCTGAATAAATTTACACTTGCCTGACTATGTTTACGCTTCCCTGACTATATTTATCCTAGCCTGACTAAATTTAAGCTTGCCTAACTGCATTTACGCTGGCCTGACTACATTTACGCTTGCCTGACTACATTTACGATAGCCTGAATACATTTACTCTTGCCTGACTAATTTTTTGTTTTCCTGACTACATTTACGCTTGCCTGACTACATTTACGCTTGTCTGACTACATTCACTCTTTCCTCAATACATTTATGATTATCTGACTAAAATTACGCTTGCCTGAATAACCTTACGCTTGCCTAACTACATTACGGTAGCCTGACTACATTCAATCTTGCCCGACTATATTTATGATTGCCTTTCTAAATTTACGCTTGCCTCTGTACATTTACGCTTGCCTGACTACATTTACGTTTGCCTGACTACATTAACGCTTGCCTGACTACATTTAAGCTTGCCTGTCTACATTTATGCTTGCCCGACTATATTTACGATAGCCTGACTTCATTTACACTTGCCTGAGGAAATTTACGATAGCCTGACTACATTTTCTCTTGTATAAGTAAATTTACGATGGGCTGACGACATTAACGCTTGCCTGACTACATTTCCGGTTTCATCACTACATTTATGATTGCCAGACTACAATTACGCTTGCTTGACTACATTTACCCTTACCTGACTAAATTTACGCTTCCTGACCACATTTACTCTTGCCTGACAACGCTTTCAAATGCCTGACTAAATTTACGTTTGCCTGACTATATCTACGCCTTCTTGAGTACATTTACGAAGGCCTAACTGCAGTTACGCTTGCCTGACTACACTTACACATGCTTGACAACATTTACTCCTGCCTGACTACATTTATCGTTGTTCGACTAAATTTATGCTTGCCTGTCTACATTTACGCTTGCCGGACTACATTAACGCTTGCCTGACTACATTTACGCTTGCTTAACTACATTTTCGCTTGCCGGAGTGTATTTACTCTTGCCTGACTACATTTTCTCCTGCCTGAAAACATTTTCAACTGCCTGACTACATTTACGCTTGCCTGACTATATCTACGGTGGCCTGAGTATATTTACGCTTGCCTGTCTACATTTACGCTTTCCTGACTACATTAACGATGGCGTGACTACATTTACGCTTGCGTGTCTACATTTACACTTGCTTGAATACATTTACCCTGCCTGATTATATTTAGGCTTCCTGAATACGTTTACCTTGCCTGACTATATTTACGCTCGCCTGACTTCATTTACGTTTGCCTGACTACATTAATGCTTGCCTGACTACATTTACGCTTGCCTGACTACATTCTCGTTTGCCTGACTACATTTACGCTTGCGTGACTCATTTACTATTGCCTGAGAAAAGATACGGTAACCTGACTTCATTTACAAACCTGACAAAATTAATATTTGCCTGACTACATTTACCATTGACTGACAATACTAACGATCGCTTGACTACATTTACGCTTCCCTGAATTTATTTAGGATGGTCTGACTACATTTATGCTTGCGTGACTTCATTTACGCATTCTTGACTACACTTACCCATGCCTGACCACATTTACGCTTGCCTGACTTCATTTACGCTAGCCTGACTACATTTACGCTAACCTAACGATTGCTAACCTAACGATTTACGATTGCTTGATTACACTTACCCTTCCCTGACTAAATTTATACCTGCCTGACTACATTTACGCTTGCCTGACTATACTATCGATCGCTTGACTACATTTACGCTCTCCTGACTACATTTCTGCTTATCTGACTACATTTACGCTTGTCTGACTACACTTACGATGGCCTGACTACATTTACACTTTCCTGAGTTCATTTACGCTTGCCTGAGTAAATTTACGATGGCCTGACTACATTTACGCTTCCCTGAAATTATTTAGGAAGGCCTCACTACATTTACGCTTGCCTGACTACATTTACCTATGCCTGACCACATTCATGCTTGCCTGACTACATTTACGCAGGCCTGAGTATATTTACGAAGACTTGACTACAGTTACGCTTGCCTGACTACATTTACCATTGCCTGACTACATTTACAGTTGCCTTACTATATTTACGGGTGCCTGATAACATCTACGGTTTCTTGACTACATTTTCACTTCCCTGACTACATTTTCGCTTGTCTGACTATATTTACGCTTTGCCTGAGTACATTTACTCATGCCTGACAACATTTGTCCATGCCTGACTACATTTACGCTTGCCTAACTATATTTACGGTGGTTTGAGTATATTTACGCTTGCGTGACTACATTTACGCTGGCCGGACAACATTTACGCTTTCCTGACTACATTTACGCATGCCGGAAAACATTTACGCTTGCCTGATTTCATTTACGCATGTCTGACTACATTTACGCTTGCCTGTCTACATTTACCCATGCCTGACTACATTTACCCTTTTATCACTACATTCCTGACTAAAATTACGCTTCCCTGAATATATTTACAAGGGCTTTACTATATTTACGCTTGCCCGACTAAATTTACGTTTCCTATAGTATATTTACGCTTGCCAGACTACATTTACGCTTTCCTGTCTATATTTACGATAGCCTGACTACAGTTACGCTTGCCTGAATCCATTTACACTTGTTTGACTACATTTAATCTTGCCTGACTACATTTAAACTTACCTGACTTCATTTATCATTGCCTGACTAAATTTATGCTTGCCTGAATACATTTACGCTTGCCTGACTTCATTTACGCTTGCCTGAGTACATTTACGCTTGCTTGACTAAATTCACGCTTGCCTGACTAAACTTTCGCTTGCCTGACTTCATTTAAGCTTGCCTGAGTGTATTTACGCTAGCCTGACTACATTTACTCCTGCCTGACAATATTTTCAAACGCCTGAATACATTTACGCTTGCTTGACTATATTTACGGTGGCCTGACTATTTTTACGCTTGCATGACTACACTTACCCTTCCCTGACTAAATTTATACTTGCCTGACGACATTTACGCTTGGCTGACTATACTAACGATCACTTGACTACTTTTACGCTCTCCTGACTACATTTCTGCTTGACTGATTACATTTACGCTTGCCTGAGTACATTTACGCTTCCATGAAATTATTTAAGATGGATTAACTACATTTACGCTTGCCTGACTTCATTTACGATTGCCTGACTACATTTACCCATGCCTGACCACATTCATGCATGCCTGACTACATTTACGCCAGCCTGAGTATATTTACGAAGGCCTGACTACAGTTACGCTGGCCTGACTTCTTTTACACTTGCTTGACTACATTTATTCTTGCCTGACTATATTTAAACTTGCTTGACTACATTTATCCTTGCCTGGCTGAATTTATTCTTGCCTGACTATATTTACGCTTGCCTGACTACATTTATGCTTGCCTGACTACATTTATGCGTGCCTGACTAAATTCACGCTTGCCTGACTAAATTTACGCTTTCCTGAGTACATTTACGCTTGCCTAACTACATTTACGATTGCCTGAGTGCATTTACGCATGCTCGAATACATTTACGCTTGCCTGACTAAAGTAACAATCGCTTTACTACATTTACGCTCTCCTGACTACATTTCTGCTTGTCTGACAACATTTACGCTTGCCTGACTTCATTTACGCTTGCCTGAATATATTTACGATTGCTTGATTACACTTACCCTTCCCTGACTAAATTTATACCTGCCTGACTACATTTACGCTAGCCTGACTATACTATCGATCGCTTGACTACATTTACGCTTTCCTGAGTTCATTTACGCTTGCCTGAGTAAATTTACGATGGCCTGACTACATTTACGCTTCCCTGAAATTATTTAGGAAGGCCTCACTACATTTACGCTTGCCTGACTTCCTTTACGCTTGCCTGACTACATTTACCTATGCCTGACCACATTCACGCTTGCCTGACTACATTTACGCAGGCCTGAGTATATTTACGAAGGCTTGACTACAGTTACGCTTGCCTGACTTCATTTACACTTGCTTGACTACATTTATTCTTGCCTGGCTATATTTAAACTTGCTTGACTACATTTATCCTTGTCTGGCTGAATTTATGCTTGCCTGACTATATTTACGCTTGCCTGACTACATTTATGCTTGCCTGACTACATTTACGCGTGCCTGATTAAATTCACGCTTGCCTGACTAAATTTACGCTTCCCTGAGTACATTTACGCTTGCCTAACTATATTTACGATTGCCTGAGTGTATTTACGTATGCTTCACTACATTTACGCTTGCCTGACTTTATTTACGGTAGCCTGAGAATATTTACGCCGGCCTCTCTACATTTACGCTTGTCTGAGTATATTTTCGATGGCGTGACTACATTTACGCTTGCCTGATTACATTTACTCTTGCTTTAAAACATTTACACTGCCTGATTATATTTACGCTTGCCTGAATACATTTACCCTTGCCTGACAAAATTTACGCTTGCCTGACTCCATTTACTCTTGCCTGAGTAAAGTTACGATGGCCTGAATTCATTTACGCTTGCCTCACAACATTTATATTTGCCAGATTACATTTACGCTAGCTTGACTATATTTACGCCTGCATGACTACACTTTCCCTTCCCTGACTAAATTTATAATTGCCAGACTACATTTTCGCATGCCTGACAACATTTCTGCTTGTCTGACTAAATTCATGCTTTACTGCCTTCATCTACGTTTGCCTTACTACATTTACGCTTGCCTCACTACATTTATCTTTGCCTGACTAAAATTATGCTTTCCTGACTACATTTTTGCTTCCCTGAAATTATTTAGGATGGCCTGACAACATTTACGCCTGCCTGACTTCATAAACGCTTGCCTGACTACATTTACCCATTCCTGACCACATTTACGCTTCCCAAACTACATTTACGAAAGCCTGATTACATTTATCCTTGCCTGACTACATTTAAATTTGCCTTTCTATATTTACGGCTGCTTTATAAGATCTAAGCTTGCTTGAATCCATTTACACTTGCCTGACTACATTTACGCTTGCCTGAATACATTTACGCTTGCCTACTACATTTACGCTTGCCTACTACATTTACGCTTGCTTGAATACATTTACACTGCCTGATTATATTTACGCTTGCCTGAATACATTTACCCTTGCCTGACTAAATTTACGCTTGCCTGAGTTCATTTACGTTTGCCTGACTACATTTACGCTTGCCTGACTCCATTTACTCTTGCCTGAGAAAAGTTACGATAACCTGACTTCATTTACGCTTACCTGACAAAATTTATATTTGCCTGACTACATTTACTCATGCCTGACAACATTTGTCCATGCCTGACTACATTTACGCTTGCCTAACTATATTTACGGTGGTTTGAGTTTATTTACGCTTGCGTGACTACATTTACGCTTGCCGGACAACATTTACGCTTTCCTGACTACATTTACGCATGCCGGAAAACATTTACGCTTGCCTGACTACATTTACACTTGCCTGACTATATTTACGGTGGTTTGAGTATATTTACGCTGGCCTGACTACATTTACGCTTGCCGGAAAACATTTACGCTTGTCTGACTACATTTACGCTTGCCTGACTACATTTACGCTTGCCTGACTACATTTACGCTTGCCTGACTACATTTACTCTTTTCTCACTACATTCCTGACTAAAATTACACTTCCCTGAGTATATTTACAAGGGCTTTACTATATTTACGCTTGCCTGACTTCATTTACTCTTGCCTGACTAAATTTACGCTTCCCTGACTACAGTTACGCTTGCCTGATTCCATTTACACTTGCTTGACTACATTTAATCTTGCCTGACTATATTTAAACTTGTCTGACTACATTTATCATTGCCTGACTAAATTAATGCTTGCCTGACTACATTTACGCTTGCCTGACTTCATTTACGCTTGACTGACTGCATTTACGCTTGCTTGACTAAATTCACGCTTGCCTGACTAAATTTACGCTTGCCTGACTACATTTACGCTTGCCTGAGTGTATTTACGCTTGCCTGACTACATTTACTCCTGCCTGACAACATTTTTAAATGCCTGAATACATTTACGCTTGCTTGACTATATTTATGGTGGCCTGAGTATATTTACGCTTGCCTGTCTACATTTACGCTTTCCTGAGTATATTTACGATGGCATGACTACATTTACGCTTGCCTAACTACATTTATAATTCCTTAACTAAATTTACCTTGCCTGACTATATTTACGCTCTCATGACTACACCTACCCTTACCTGACTAAATTTAAAATTGCCAGACCTCATTTACGCATGTCTGACTGCATTTCTGCTTGTCTAACTACATTTACGTTTGCCTGACTACATTTACGTTTGCCTGACTACATATACGCTTGCCTCACTACATTTATCTTTGCATGACAAAAATTTTGCTTGCCTGACTACATTTACCCTTTCCTCACTACATTCCTGTCGCTTGACATTCTTGTCGCTTTCCTCACTAACAATCGCTTGACTACATTTACGCTCTCTTGAATACATTTCTGCTTGTCTGATTAAATTTATACTTGCCTGTCTACATTTACGCTTGCCTGACTATACTAATGATCACTTGACTACATTTACGCTCTCCTGACTACATTTCTGCTTGTCTGACTACATTTACGCTTGACTGATTACATTTAAGCTTGCCTAACTACATTTACGCTTTCCTGAAATTATTTAAGATGGCCTGACTACATTTACGCTTGCCTGACTACATTTACGCTTGCCTGAATACATTTATGCTTGCCTGACTACATTTACGCGTGCCTCACTAAATTCACGCTTGCCTGCCTAAATTTACGCTTGCCTGAGTACATTTACGCTTGCCTGAGTACATTTACGCTTGCCTAACTACATTTACGATTGCCTGAGTGTATTTACGCATGCTTGTCAGGCAAGCAAAAAATAGTCAAGCAAGAGAAAATTTAGTCAAGCAAGCGTAAATGTAGTCAGGCAAGCGTAAATGTAGTCATACCATCGTAAATATACTTAGGTAGCGAAAATGTTCTCAGGCAAGCGTAATTTTAGTCAGGCAAACATAAATGAAGATAGGAAAGCGAAAATGTAGAAAGGCAAGCATAAATGTAGTCAGGCCATCGTAAATTAACTCAGGCAAGCGAAAATGTAGTCAGGCTATCGTAAATTTACTAAGGCAAGATTAAATGTGGTCAGTCAAGCGTTAATTTATTCAGGCAACGGGTAATACATTCAGGAAAGCGTGAATATAGTCAGACAAGCGTAAATATAGTCAGGCAAGCATATATGTAGTCACGCTATCGTAAATATACTCAGGCAACCGTAAATGTTGTCAGTCAAGCGTAAATTTAGTCAGGGAAATTAAATGTAGTCAGGCAAGGGTAAATGTAATCAGACAGGCGTAAATGTAGTCAAGGCATTGAAAGAATACTCAGGCAAGTGTAAATGTAGAGAGGCAAGCGTAAATGTAGTCAGACAATCGTAAATGTAGTCAAGCAAGCGTAAATTTAGTCAGGGGAAGTAAATGTAGTAAGGCAAGCGTAAATGTAATCAGGCAAGCGTAAAAGTAGGTAAGGTCATCGTTAATATAGCCAGGCAAGCGTAAATGTAGACAGGCAAGCGTAATTTTTGTCAGGCAACCATACATGTAGGGAAGAAGGCGTAAATGTAGTCATGCAAGCAAAACTGTAGTGAAGGCGTCGTAAGCATACTCAGGCAAGTGTAAATGTAGAGAGGCAAACGTTTAGGCAGAAAATCATAAATTTTGTCAAGCAAGCGTGGATGTAGTCATGGATGCGTAAATGTAGTCAAACAAGCCAAAATGTAGTCAGGCAATGGTAAATGTGGTCAGGCAAGAATAAATGTAGTCAGACCAGCGTAAATGTAGTCAGGCAAACATAAATGTAGTCAGGCCACCGTAAATATAATCTGGCAAGCGTAAATGTAGTCAGGCAAACGTAAATATAGTAAGGCAAGCGTAAATTTTGTCAGGCAAGCGTAAATGTAATCAGGCAATCGTAAATGAAGTCAGGCAAACGTAACTGTAGTCAAGGAAGCGTAAATATAGTCAGTCCACGGTAAATATAGTCAGGCAAGCGTTAATGTAGACAGGAATGCGTAAATGTAGTCAGGAAAGCGTAATTGTAGACAGGCAAGCGTAAATTTAGCCAGGCAAGCATAAATGTAGTCAGGAAAGCATAAATGTAGTCATGCAAACATAAACGAGTCAAGCAAGCGTGAATGTAGGTATGCAAACGAAAATGTAGTCAAGCTATCGTAAATATACTCAGTCAAGCGAAAATGTAGAGAGGTAGGCGTAAATGTAGAGAAGCAAGAATAAATGTAGAGAGGCAAGCGTAAATATAGTAAGGCTAGCGTAAATGTAGTCAGGCAAGCGTAAATTTTTTCAGGCAAGCGTAATTTTATTGAGGCAATCATAAAAGTAGTGTGGAAAGCGCAAATTTACTCAGGCAGGAGTAAATGTAGTCAGGCAAGCGTAAATATAGTCAGGCAAGCGTAAATTTAGTCATGTAAGGGTAAATTTACTCAGGCAAGCGAAAATATAGTCAAGCAAGAGCAATTGTATTCAAGCAAGCGTAAATGTAGTCAGGCAAGCGTAAATGTAGTCAGGAAAGCATAAATGTAGTCAGGCAAACATAAATGTAGTCAAACAAGCATAAATGTAGTTATGCAAACGTAAATGAAGTCAAGCTATCGTAAATATACTCAATCAGCGGTAAATATAGGGAGGCAAGCGCAAATGTAGCGAGGCAAGCGTAAATATAGTCAGGCTAGCGTAAATGTTTTCAGGCAAGCGTAAATTTATTTAGGGAGGCGTTATTTTAGTCAGGCAATCAGAAATATAGTGAGGAAAGCGTGAATGTACAAGGTAAGCGTAAATATAGACATGCACGCGTAATTTTTGTTAGGCAACCATACATGTAGTGAGGAAGGCGTAAATGTAGTCAGGCAAGCGTAAATGTAGTCATGTAAGTCTAATTGTAGTCGAGCCATGGTAAGTATAATCAGGCAAGCATAAATGTAGAGAGGAAATCACAAATGTACTCAGGCAAGCGCAAATGTAGTCAGGCAAAGGTAAATTTAATCAGGCAATAGTAATTTTAGTCAGGAAGGCATAAATGTAGTGATGAAAGCGCAAATTTAGTCAGGAAATCGTAAATGTGGTCAAGTAAGGGTAGATGTAGTCAGGGATGCGTGAATGTAGTCAAACAAGCGTAAATGTAGTCAGGCCACTGTATATATAGTCACGAGAGCGTAAATGTATTCAGGCAAGAATAAATGTTGTCAGGCAAGAGTAAATGTAGTCAGGTAAACGTAAATGTAGTCAGGCAAGCGCAAATGTAGTCAGGCTATCGTAAATATAATCTGGCAAGCGTAAATGTAGTCAGGAAAGCATAAATGTAGTCAGACAAACATGAATGTAGTCAAGCAAGCATAAATGTAGTTATGCAAACGTAAATGTAGTCAAGCTATCGTAAATATACTCAGTCAAGCGTAAATGTAGTCAGGCAAGCGTAAATATAGTCAGGCAACCATAAATATTATCATGCAAGCGTAAATATAGTCAGGCAAGCGTAAATTTAGTCATGTAAGGGTTAATGTAGTCAGGCAAACGTAAATATAGTCAAGCAAGAGCAAATGTAGTCAAGCAAGCGTAAATGTAGTCAGAAAAGCTAAAATGTAGTCGTGCCATCGTAAATATTCTCAGGCAAGCGTAAATGTAGTCAGGCTAGCAAAATTTTAGTCAGGCAAACATAAATGTAGTGAGGAAAGAGTAAATGTAGTCAGGCAAGCTTAAATGAAGTCAGGCAAGCGAAAAATGTACTCAGGTCATAGTAAATTTACTTAGGCAAGATTAAATGTAGTTAAGCCATCGTAAATTTACTCAAGCAAGGGAAATTGTAGTCAGGCCACCGTAAATTTACTCAGGAAAAAAAATTGTAGTCAAGGAAGCGTCAATTTAGTCAGGCAAGGGTTAATAAAGTCAGGCAAACGTAAATATAGTCAGGCAAAGTAAATGCAGTCAAGCAAGAGTAAATATACTCAGGCAAGCGTAAATGTAGTCAGGCAAGCGTAAATGCTGTGAGGAAAGCGTAAAAGTAATCAGGCAAGCGTAAATGTAGTCATGCAAGCGTAAATGTAGTCATGCAAGCGTGAATGAAGTCAAGACATCGTAAGAATACTCAGGCAAGCGGAAATGTAGAGAGGCCATCGTAAATGAAGTCAGACAAGTGTAAATGAAGTCAGGCACGAGTAAATTTTGTCAGGGGAAGTAAATGTAGTCAGGCGAGCGTAAATGTTGTCAGGTAAGCATAAAAGTTTTCAGGCAAGCGTAAATATAGTCAGGCAAGCATATATTTTGTCAGGCAAGCGTAAATGTAATCAGACAAGCGTAAATATAGTCAGGCAAACGTAAATGTAGTCAAGGAAGCGTAAATATTGTCAAGTTACCGTAAATATAGTCAGGCAAGGGTTAATGTAGTGAGGAATGCGTAAATTTAGCCAGGCAATCGTAAATGTAGTCAGGAATGCATAAATGTAGTCAGACAAACTTAAATAGTCAAACAAGCACTAATGTAGTTATGCAAACGTAAATGTCGTCAAGCTATCGTAAATACACTCAGTCAAGCGTAAATGTTGGAAGGCAAGCGTAAATGTAGGGAGGCAAGCGTAAATATAGTCAGGCAAGGGTTAATGTAGTCAGAAATGCGTAAATTTAGCCAGGCAAGCGTAAATGTAGTCAGGAAAGCATAAATGTAGTCAGGCAAACATAAATGTAGTCAAGCAAGCATAAATGTAGTTATGCAAACGTAAATGAAGTCAAGCTATCGTAAATATACTCAATCAGGGGTAAATGTAGGGAGGCCAGCGTAAATGTAGAGAGGCAAGCGTAAATATAGTCAGGCTAGCGTAATTATAATCTGGCAAGCGTAAATGTAGTCAGGAAAGTATAAATGTAGTCAGACAAACATGAATGTAGTCAAGCAAGCATAAATGTAGTTATGCAAACGTAAATGTAGTCAAGCTATCGTAAATATACTCAGTCAAGCGTAAATGTAGTCAGGCAAGCGTAAATGTAGTCAGGCAACCATAAATATTATTATGCAAGCGTAAATATAGTCAGGCAAGCGTAAATTTAGTCATGTAAGGGTTAATGTAGTCAGGCAAGCGTAAATATAGTCAAGCATGAGCAAATGTAGTCAAGCAAGCGTAAATGTAGTCAGGAAAGCTTAAATGTTGTCGTGCCATTGTAAATATTCTCAGGCAAGCGTAAATATAGTCAGGCAAGCATATATTTTGTCAGGCAAGCGTAAATGTAATCAGACAAGCGTAAATATAGTCAGGCAAACGTAAATGTAGTCAAGGAAGCGTAAATATTGTCAAGTTACCGTAAATATAGTCAGGCAAGGGTTAATGTAGTGAGGAATGCGTAAATTTAGCCAGGCAATCGTAAATGTAGTCAGGAATGCATAAATGTAGTCAGACAAACTTAAATAGTCAAACAAGCACTAATGTAGTTATGCAAACGTAAATGTCGTCAAGCTATCGTAAATACACTCAGTCAAGCGTAAATGTTGGAAGGCAAGCGTAAATGTAGGGAGGCAAGCGTAAATATAGTCAGGCAAGGGTTAATGTAGTCAGAAATGCGTAAATTTAGCCAGGCAAGCGTAAATGTAGTCAGGAAAGCATAAATGTAGTCAGGCAAACATAAA
This sequence comes from Procambarus clarkii, assembly GCF_040958095.1. Taxonomy (NCBI): domain Eukaryota; kingdom Metazoa; phylum Arthropoda; class Malacostraca; order Decapoda; family Cambaridae; genus Procambarus; species Procambarus clarkii. The sequence goes on from NC_091183.1 coordinate 15,328,198, forward strand.
TGTAGTCAAGCAAGCATAAATGTAGTTATGCAAACGTAAATGAAGTCAAGCTATCGTAAATATACTCAATCAGGGGTAAATGTAGGGAGGCCAGCGTAAATGTAGAGAGGCAAGCGTAAATATAGTCAGGCTAGCGTAATTATAATCTGGCAAGCGTAAATGTAGTCAGGAAAGTATAAATGTAGTCAGACAAACATGAATGTAGTCAAGCAAGCATAAATGTAGTTATGCAAACGTAAATGTAGTCAAGCTATCGTAAATATACTCAGTCAAGCGTAAATGTAGTCAGGCAAGCGTAAATGTAGTCAGGCAACCATAAATATTATTATGCAAGCGTAAATATAGTCAGGCAAGCGTAAATTTAGTCATGTAAGGGTTAATGTAGTCAGGCAAGCGTAAATATAGTCAAGCATGAGCAAATGTAGTCAAGCAAGCGTAAATGTAGTCAGGAAAGCTTAAATGTTGTCGTGCCATTGTAAATATTCTCAGGCAAGCGTAAATATAGTCAGGCAAGCATATATTTTGTCAGGCAAGCGTAAATGTAATCAGACAAGCGTAAATATAGTCAGGCAAACGTAAATGTAGTCAAGGAAGCGTAAATATTGTCAAGTTACCGTAAATATAGTCAGGCAAGGGTTAATGTAGTGAGGAATGCGTAAATTTAGCCAGGCAATCGTAAATGTAGTCAGGAATGCATAAATGTAGTCAGACAAACTTAAATAGTCAAACAAGCACTAATGTAGTTATGCAAACGTAAATGTCGTCAAGCTATCGTAAATACACTCAGTCAAGCGTAAATGTTGGAAGGCAAGCGTAAATGTAGGGAGGCAAGCGTAAATATAGTCAGGCAAGGGTTAATGTAGTCAGAAATGCGTAAATTTAGCCAGGCAAGCGTAAATGTAGTCAGGAAAGCATAAATGTAGTCAGGCAAACATAAATGTAGTCAAGCAAGCATAAATGTAGTTATGCAAACGTAAATGAAGTCAAGCTATCGTAAATATACTCAATCAGGGGTAAATGTAGGGAGGCCAGCGTAAATGTAGAGAGGCAAGCGTAAATATAGTCAGGCTAGCGTAATTATAATCTGGCAAGCGTAAATGTAGTCAGGAAAGTATAAATGTAGTCAGACAAACATGAATGTAGTCAAGCAAGCATAAATGTAGTTATGCAAACGTAAATGTAGTCAAGCTATCGTAAATATACTCAGTCAAGCGTAAATGTAGTCAGGCAAGCGTAAATGTAGTCAGGCAACCATAAATATTATTATGCAAGCGTAAATATAGTCAGGCAAGCGTAAATTTAGTCATGTAAGGGTTAATGTAGTCAGGCAAGCGTAAATATAGTCAAGCATGAGCAAATGTAGTCAAGCAAGCGTAAATGTAGTCAGGAAAGCTTAAATGTTGTCGTGCCATTGTAAATATTCTCAGGCAAGCGTAAATGTAGTCAGGCTAGCAAAATTTTAGTCAGGCAAACATAAATGTAGTGAGGAAAGAGTAAATGTAGACAGGCAAGCTTAAATGTAGTCAGGCAACCGTAAATGTAGTCAGGTCATAGTAAATTTACTCAGGCAAGATTAAATGTAGTTAAGCCATCGTAAATTTACTCAGGCAAGGGAAATTGTAGTCAGGCCACCGTAAATTTACTCAGGAAAAAAAAATTGTTGTCAAGGAAGCGTCAATTTAGTCAGGCAAGGGTTAATAAAGTCAGGCAAACGTAAATATAGTCAGGCAAAGTAAATGCAGTCAAGCAAGAGTAAATATACTCAGGCAAGCGTAAATGTAGTCAGGCAAGCGTAAATGTTGTGAGGAAAGCGTAAAAGTAATCAGGCAAGCGTAAATGTAGTCATGCAAGCGTAAATGTAGTCATGCAAGCGTGAATGAAGTCAAGACATCGTAAGAATACTCAGGCAAGCGGAAATGTAGAGAGGCCAGCGTAAATGTAGTCAGACAAGTGTAAATGAAGTCAGGCACGAGTAAATTTTGTCAGGGGAAGTAAATGTAGTCAGGCAAGCGTAAATGTTGTCAGGTAAGCATAAATGTTTTCAGGCAAGCGTAAATATAGTCAGGCAAGCATATATTTTGTCAGGCAAGCGTAAATGTAATCAGACAAGCGTAAATATAGTCAGGCAAACGTAAATGAAGTCAAGGAAGCGTAAATATTGTCAAGCCACCGTAAATATAGTCAGGCAAGGGTTAATGTAGTAAAGAATGCGTAAATTTAGCCAGGCAATCATAAATGTAGTCAGGAATGCATAAATGTAGTCGGACAAACTTAAATAGTCAAACAAGCACTAATGTAGTTATGCAAACGTAAATGTCGTCAAGCTATCGTAAATACACTCAGTCAAGCGTAAATGTAGGAAGGCAAGCGTAAATGTAGGGAGGCAAGCGTAAATATAGTCAGGCAAGGGTTAATGTAGTCAGAAATGCGTAAATTTAGCCAGGCAAGCGTAAATGTAGTCAGGAAAGCATAAATGTAGTCAGGCAAACATAAATGTAATCAAGCAAGCATAAATGTAGTTATGCAAACGTAAATGAAGTCAAGCTATCGTAAATATACTCAATCAGGGGTAAATGTAGGGAGGCCAGCGTAAATGTAGAGAGGCAAGCGTAAATATAGTCAGGCTAGCGTAATTATAATCTGGCAAGCGTAAATATAGTCAGGAAAGTATAAATGTAGTCAGACAAACATGAATGTAGTCAAGCAAGCATAAATGTAGTTATGCAAACGTAAATGTAGTCAAGCTATCGTAAATATACTCAGTCAAGCGTAAATGTAGTCAGGCAAGCGTAAATGTAGTCAGGCAACCATAAATATTATTATGCAAGCGTAAATATAGTCAGGCAAGCGTAAATTTAGTCATGTAAGGGTTAATGTAGTCAGGCAAGCGTAAATATAGTCAAGCATGAGCAAATGTAGTCAAGCAAGCGTAAATGTAGTCAGGAAAGCTTAAATGTTGTCGTGCCATTGTAAATATTCTCAGGCAAGCGTAAATGTAGTCAGGCTAGCAAAATTTTAGTCAGGCAAACATAAATGTAGTGAGGAAAGAGTAAATGTAGACAGGCAAGCTTAAATGTAGTCAGGCAACCGTAAATGTAGTCAGGTCATAGTAAATTTACTCAGGCAAGATTAAATGTAGTTAAGCCATCGTAAATTTACTCAGGCAAGGGAAATTGTAGTCAGGCCACCGTAAATTTACTCAGGAAAAAGAAATTGTAGTCAAGGAAGCGTCAATTTAGTCAGGCAAGGGTTAATAAAGTCAGGCAAACGTAAATATAGTCAGGCAAAGTAAATGCAGTCAAGCAAGAGTAAATATACTCAGGCAAGCGTAAATGTAGTCAGGCAAGCGTAAATGTTGTGAGGAAAGCGTAAAAGTAATCAGGCAAGCGTAAATGTAGTCATGCAAGCGTAAATGTAGTCATGCAAGCGTGAATGAAGTCAAGACATCGTAAGAATACTCAGGCAAGCGGAAATGTAGAGAGGCCAGCGTAAATGTAGTCAGACAAGTGTAAATGAAGTCAGGCACGAGTAAATTTTGTCAGGGGAAGTAAATGTAGTCAGGCAAGCGTAAATGTTGTCAGGTAAGCATAAATGTTTTCAGGCAAGCGTAAATATAGTCAGGCAAGCATATATTTTGTCAGGCAAGCGTAAATGTAATCAGACAAGCGTAAATATAGTCAGGCAAACGTAAATGAAGTCAAGGAAGCGTAAATATTGTCAAGCCACCGTAAATATAGTCAGGCAAGGGTTAATGTAGTGATTAATGCGTAAATTTAGCCAGGCAATCATAAATGTAGTCAGGAATGCATAAATGTAGTCGGACAAACTTAAATAGTCAAACAAGCACTAATGTAGTTATGCAAACGTAAATGTCGTCAAGCTATCGTAAATACACTCAGTCAAGCGTAAATGTAGGAAGGCAAGCGTAAATGTAGGGAGGCAAGCGTAAATATTGTCAGGCAAGGGTTAATGTAGTCAGAAATGCGTAAATTTAGCCAGGCAAGCGTAAATGTAGTCAGGAAAGCATAAATGTAGTCAGGCAAACATAAATGTAATCAAGCAAGCATAAATGTAGTTATGCAAACGTAAATGAAGTCAAGCTATCGTAAATATACTCAATCAGGGGTAAATGTAGGGAGGCCAGCGTAAATGTAGAGAGGCAAGCGTAAATATAGTCAGGCTAGCGTAATTATAATCTGGCAAGCGTAAATGTAGTCAGGAAAGTATAAATGTAGTCAGACAAACATGAATGTAGTCAAGCAAGCATAAATGTAGTTATGCAAACGTAAATGTAGTCAAGCTATCGTAAATATACTTAGTCAAGCGTAAATGTAGTCAGGCAAGCGTAAATGTAGTTAGGCAACCATAAATATTATCATGCAAGCGTAAATATAGTCAGGCAAGCGTAAATTTAGTCATGTAATTGTTAATGTAGTCAGGCAAGCGTAAATATAGTCAAGCAAGAGCAAATGTAGTCAAGCAAGCGTAAATGCAGTCAGGAAAGCTTAAATGTTGTCGTGCCATTGTAAATATTCTCAGGCAAGCGTAAATGTAGTCAGGCTAGCAAAATTTTAGTCAGGCAAACATAAATGTAGTGAGGAAAGAGTAAATGTAGACAGGCAAGCTTAAATGTAGTCAGGCAACCGTAAATGTAGTCAGGTCATAGTAAATTTACTCAGGCAAGATTAAATGTAGTTAAGCAATCGTAAATTTACTCAGGCAAGGGAAATTGTAGTCAGGCAACCGTAAATTTACTCAGGAAAAAAAAATTGTAGTCAAGGAAGCGTCAATTTAGTCAGGCAAGGGTTAATAAAGTCAGGCAAACGTAAATATAGTCAGGCAAAGTAAATGCAGTCAAGCAAGAGTAAATATACTCAGGCAAGCGTAAATGTAGTCAGGCAAGCGTAAATGTTGTGAGGAAAGCGTAAAAGTAATCAGGCAAGCGTAAATGTAGTCATGCAAGCGTAAATGTAGTCATGCAAGCGTGAATGAAGTCAAGACATCGTAAGAATACTCAGGCAAGCGGAAATGTAGAGAGGCCAGCGTAAATGTAGTCAGACAAGTGTAAATGAAGTCAGGCATGAGTAAATTTTGGCAGGGGAAGTAAATGTAGTCAGGCAAGCGTAAATGTATTCAGGTAAGCATAAATGTTGTCAGGCAAGCGTAAATATAGTCAGGCAAGCATATATTTTGTCAGGCAAGCGTAAATGTAATCAGACAAGCGTAAATATAGTCAGGCAAACGTAAATGTAGTCAAGGAAGCGTAAATATTGTCAGAACACCGTAAATATAGTCAGGCAAGGGTTAATGTAGTCAGGAATGCGTAAATTTAGCCAGGCAAGCATAAATGTAGTCAGGAATGCATAAATGTAGTCAGACAAACTTAAATAGAGTCAAACAAGCACTAATGTAGTTATGCAAACGTAAATGTCGTGAAGCTATCGTAAATACACTCAGTCAAGCGTAAATGTAGGAAAGCAAGCGTAAATGTAGGGAGGCAAGGGTTAATGTAGTCAGAAATGCGTAAATTTAGCCAGGCAAGCGTAAATGTAGTCAGGAAAGCATAAATGTAGTCAGGCAAACATAAATGTAGTCAAGCAAGCATAAATGTAGTTATGCAAACGTAAATGAAGTCAAGCTATCGTAAATATACTCAATCAGGGGTAAATGTAGGGAGGCCAGCGTACATGTAAAGAGGCAAGCGTAAATATAGTCAGACTAGGGTAAATGTATTCAGGCAAGCGTAAATTTATTTAGGCAAGCGTAATTTTAGTCAGGCAATCAGAAATATAGTGAGGAAAGCGTGAACGTACAAGGTAAGCGTAAATGTAGACAGGCACGCGTAATTTTTGTCAGGCAACCATACATGTAGTGAGGAAGGCGTAAATGTAGTCAGGCAAGCGTAAATGTAGTCATGCAAGTCTAATTGTAGTCAAGGCATGGTAAGTATATTCAGGCAAGCATAAATGTAGAGAGCCAATCACAAATGTACTCAGGCAAGCGCAAATGTAGTCAGGCAAAGGTAAATTTAATCAGGCAAGAGTAATTTTAGTCAGGAAGGCATAAATGTAGTGATGAAAGCGCAAATTTAGTCAGGAAATCGTAAATGTGGTCAAGTAAGGGTAGATGTAGTCAGGGATGCGTGAATGTAGTCAAACAAGCGTAAATGTAGTCAGGCCACCGTATATATAGTCAGAAGAGCGTAAATGTATTCGGGTATTGGTAAATGTGGTCAGGCAAGAATAAATGTTGTCAGGCAAGAGTAAATGTAGTCAGGTAAACGTAAATGTAGTCAGGCAAGCGTAAATGTAGTCAGGCTCCCGTAATTATAATCTGGCAAGCGTAAATGTAGTCAGGAAAGCATAAATGTAGTCAGACAAACATGAATGTAGTCAAGCAAGCATAAATGAAGTTATGCAAACGTAAATGTAGTCAAGCTATCGTAAATATACTCAGTCAAGCGTAAATGTAGTCAGGCAAGCGTAAATGTAGTCAGGCAACCATAAATATTATCATGCAAGCGTAAATATAGTCAGGCAAGCGTAAATTTAGTCATGTAAGGGTTAATGTAGTCAGGCAAGCGTAAATATAATCAAGCAAGAGCAAATGTAGTCAAGCAAGCGTAAATGTAGTCAGGAAAGCTTAAATGTTGTCGTGCCATTGTAAATATTCTCAGGCAAGCGTAAATGTAGTCAGGCTAGCAAAATTTTAGTCAGGCAAACATAAATGTAGTAAGGAAAGAGTAAATGTAGACAGGCAAGCTTAAATGTAGTCAGGCAACCGTAAATGTAGTCAGGTCATAGTAAATTTACTCCGGCAAGATTAAATGTAGTTAAGCCATCGTAAATTTACTCAGGCAAGGGAAATTGTAGTCAGGCCATCGTAAATTTACTCAGGAAAAAAGAATTGTAGTCAAGGAAGCGTAAATTTAGTCAGGCAAGGGTTAATGTAGTCAGGCAAACGTAAATATAGTCAGGCAAACTAAATGTAGTCAAGCAAGAGTAAATATGCTCAGTCAAGCAAAAATGTAGGGAGGCAAGCGTAAATGTAGAGAGGCAAGCGTAAATATAGTCAGGCTAGCGTAAATGTAGTAAGGCAAGCGTAAATTTATTCAGACAAGCGTAATTTTAGTCAGGCAATCATAAATGTAGTGAGGAAAGCGTGAATGTACCAGTCACCAGACACACTTGTGTGTTGTACCAGCTTCACACCAGTGGGCTATTTAGAATTTATTTCAGAAAAATTATGGTAAATCGCAAATACACAAATAAACAAAGAAAACAACTATTTAATCATAGAAAGAAATTGGTATAGGTTATAAAAAAATGAATAAAAATCTTCTAATTGATAATAATAAGATCAATGACAAGTTTTTACTAGGCCTAACTCTAATTATGAATCAAAATTTATGTTTAAAACTTTCAAATTTTTCTTCATTCCAATATTATGGAAAAGATAATATACTCCATATACATCCTGTATTATGTGAAATGAAGCCACTAGGTTTACTGGGCCAGTCATTAGATTCACTTTATCTTTCAAAGAAAATTATACCTAAAGAAATTCAGATAATATACATTAGCCCTCATCATACTTTTTATCACGAAACCAATGGCCAAATTACAGCTGATTTACTCTTAGGTGGTTTCAAGAATAATATTACGCCACTTTATCTCTTAAATGAACATGATCTAAATTCCCTTGTTGCAAATCCCTCTCACAGATTTAGACTTATAGATGGTCGATCGGTAGAAATGTTTGATAATATGTGGAAGCTAGGAACTAATGATTGTGCAATTGATAGTAAAGATCATAATAATGATTTATTGGGAATTCTTCCCATTTTGGGCTTGTGTGATTTATTTTCTATTTCTAAGCGTTTAATATATTTAACCCAATTGAGCGATTTGATCAATAAAATTCACCAAGTATTTAATATAATTAAATATTTTCCCTATCTAATACATCCATATCGTTTGCTGGTTTCTGAAACAGGGAAATTTTATATTATGTCATTTAGTCTCCTTCATTATTTATTTTCACCTCATGCTGAAACCAAAAAAATTAAAGATATTGTGTTTTCTCATCCCCAATCTTTAATACAACGTACTGAAAATATTGAAAATATTGAAAGTAATACTCTAAATAGAATCAAAGTTAAATGCAAAGAAAATTTAATAATAGCTAGCAAAGACTTCAAAATATATCATAATTATTTAGCTCAAAGTAATTGTCGTCTACTTCTCGATATGTTACACTCTCTATTTGTAACTATTATATGGATTGCTAATGGTGGAGGAGTTATACATAAACAACATACATTGGTACGCAATTATTTGACCTTACAAGGGAATATTACCTTAAAACCCACTCACTCCCAAAATCCATATAAAGTTACAACACGAAAACCTATTCATAATCCTAGACTACCTTCTTCTTCCCAACCACCATCTCAACTTGAACTAACATCATCTCCACCATCACCATTATCTAATAATGTTAATCAACAACTGAATTGCCAGAATCCATATGGTTTATATCATGCACAGATTATTTACAGCTCATTCCATACAGATGAAATCAAATGTAATGTGGCTCAACATGTTCATAATTATGGTTGCCTTCATTTGTTGAATTATACTCCAACAGTTCTTGAGGAAGCCTTTAGTGAAACATTACCATCACACAGAGATAATATTCTAACTGATGTAATTGAAAATGAGATCAATATCATTTTAGCATTTATATCACAGATAAAAAAGGAGCTCGAGTCAACAATAATTTAATATATATATATATATATATATATATATATATATATATATATATATATATATATATATATATATATATATATATATATATATATATATATATATATATATATATATATATATATATATATATATATATATATATACAACTTTAGAACACTTTCCCACCAGGAGACTCGAACCCTAGCCAGCACAGAAGCCTTCCAGCAACTGGCATAACAGGTACGCCTTAACCCTCTCCACCACCTGCTCAGACCCTTAAAAGAGATGGTAATTTCGGAGTATTTAAATACACCAAAGATCACCACCTCCCAAGAGCACTAGAGCAAGTGAGGGGTCATTTAGACGTTAATTTCATCAAGTCCCTGTTAATATGGGAAGACACAGTGTCTATGCTTAAGGCACAACTCTCCTAAACACGAGAGTGAAGTATACAACTTTAGAACACTTTCCCACCAGGAGACTCGAACCCTAGCCAGCACAGAAGCACAGACTCCGAAATTACCATCTCTTTCAAGGGTCTGAGCAGGTGGTGGAGAGGGTTAAGGCGTACCTGTTATGCCAGTTGCTGGAAGGCTTCTGTGCTGGCTAGGGTTCGAGTCTCCTGGTGGGAAAGTGTTCTAAAGTTGTATACTTCACTCTCGTGTTTAGGAGAGTTGTGCCTTAAGCATAGACACTGTGTCTTCCCATATTAACAGGGACTTGATGAAATTAACGTCTAAATGACCCCTCACTTGCTCTAGTGCTCTTGGGAGGTGGTGATCTTTGGTGTATTTAAATACTCCGAAATTACCATCTCTTTTAAGGGTCTGAGCAGGTGGTGGAGAGGGTTAAGGCGTACCTGTTATGCCAGTTGCTGGAAGGCTTCTGTGCTGGCTAGGGTTCGAGTCTCCTGGTGGGAAAGTGTTCTAAAGTTGTATACTTCACTCTCGTGTTTAAGAGAGTTGTGCCTTAAGCATAGACACTGTGTCTTCCCATATTAACAGGGACTTGATGAAATTAACGTCTAAATGACCCCTCACTTGCTCTAGTGCTCTTGGGAGGTGGTGATCTTTGGTGTATTTAAATACTCCGAAATTACCATCTCTTTTAAGGGTCTGAGCAGGTGGTGGAGAGGGTTAAGGCGTACCTGTTATGCCAGTTGCTGGAAGGCTTCTGTGCTGGCTAGGGTTCGAGTCTCCTGGTGGGAAAGTGTTCTAAAGTTGTATACTTCACTCTCGTGTTTAGGAGAGTTGTGCCTTAAGCATAGACACTGTGTCTTCCCATATTAACAGGGACTTGATGAAATTAACGTCTAAATGACCCCTCACTTGCTCTAGTGCTCTTGGGAGGTGGTGATCTTTGGTGTATTTAAATACTCCGAAATTACCATCTCTTTTAAGGGTCTGAGCAGGTGGTGGAGAGGGTTAAGGCGTACCTGTTATGCCAGTTGCTGGAAGGCTTCTGTGCTGGCTAGGGTTCGAGTCTCCTGGTGGGAAAGTGTTCTAAAGTTGTATACTTCACTCTCGTGTTTAGGAGAGTTGTGCCTTAAGCATAGACACTGTGTCTTCCCATATTAACAGGGACTTGATGAAATTAACGTCTAAATGACCCCTCACTTGCTCTAGTGCTCTTGGGAGGTGGTGATCTTTGGTGTATTTAAATACTCCGAAATTACAATCTCTTTTAAGGGTCTGAGCAGGTGGTGGAGAGGGTTAAGGCGTACCTGTTATGCCAGTTGCTGGAAGGCTTCTGTGCTGGCTAGGGTTCGAGTCTCCTGGTGGGAAAGTGTTCTAAAGTTGTATACTTCACTCTCGTGTTTAGGAGAGTTGTGCCTTAAGCATAGACACTGTGTCTTCCCATATTAACAGGGACTTGATGAAATTAACGTCTAAATGACCCCTCACTTGCTCTAGTGCTCTTGGGAGGTGGTGATCTTTGGTGTATTTAAATACTCCGAAATTACCATCTCTTTTAAGGGTCTGAGCAGGTGGTGGAGAGGGTTAAGGCGTACCTGTTATGCCAGTTGCTGGAAGGCTTCTGTGCTGGCTAGGGTTCGAGTCTCCTGGTGGGAAAGTGTTCTAAAGTTGTATACTTCACTCTCGTGTTTAGGAGAGTTGTGCCTTAAGCATAGACACTGTGTCTTCCCATATTAACAGGGACTTGATGAAATTAACGTCTAAATGACCCCTCACTTGCTCTAGTGCTCTTGGGAGGTGGTGATCTTTGGTGTATTTAAATACTCCGAAATTACCATCTGTTTTAAGGGTCTGAGCAGGTGGTGGAGAGGGTTAAGGCGTACCTGTTATGCCAGTTGCTGGAAGGCTTCTGTGCTGGCTAGGGTTCGAGTCTCTTGGTGGGAAAGTGTTCTAAAGTTGTATACTTCACTCTCGTGTTTAGGAGAGTTCTGCCTTAAGCATAGACACTGTGTCTTCCCATATTAACAGGGACTTGATGAAATTAACGTCTAAATGACCCCTCACTTGCTCTAGTGCTCTTGGGAGGTGGTGATCTTTGGTGTATTTAAATACTCCGAAATTACCATCTCTTTTAAGGGTCTGAGCAGGTGGTGGAGAGGGTCAAGGCGTACCTGTTATGCCAGTTGCTGGAAGGCTTCTGTGCTGGCTAGGGTTCGAGTCTCCTGGTGTGAAAGTGTTCGTAAGTTGTATACTTCACTCTCGTGTTTAGGAGAGTTGTGCCTTAAGCATAGACACTGTGTCTTCCCATATTAACAGGGACTTGATGAAATTAACGTCTAAATGACCCCTCACTTGCTCTAGTGCTCTTGGGAGGTGGTGATCTTTGGTGTATTTAAATACTCCGAAATTACCATCTCTTTTAAGGGTCTGAGCAGGTGGTGGAGAGGGTTAAGGCGTACCTGTTATGCCAGTTGCTGGAAGGCTTCTGTGCTGGCTAGGGTTCGAGTCTCCTGGTGGGAAAGTGTTCTATAGTTGTATACTTCACTCTCGTGTTTAGGAGAGTTGTGCCTTAAGCATAGACACTGTGTCTTCCCATATTAACAGGGACTTGATGAAATTAACGTCTAAATGACCCCTCACTTGCTCTAGTGCTCTTGGGAGGTGGTGCTTTTTGGTGTATTTAAATACTCTGAAATTACCATCTCTTTTAAGGGTCTGAGCAGGTGGTGGAGAGGGTTAAGGCGTACCTGTTATGCCAGTTGCTGGAAGGCTTCTGTGCTGGCTAGGGTTCGAGTCTCCTGGTGGGAAAGTGTTCTAAAGTTGTATACTTCACTCTCGTGTTTAGGAGAGTTGTGCCTTAAGCATAGACACTGTGTCTTCCCATATTAACAGGGACTTGATGAAATTAACGTCTAAATGACCCCTCACTTGCTCTAGTGCTCTTGGGAGGTGGTGATCTTTGGTGTATTTAAATACTCCGAAATTACCATCTCTTTTAAGGGTCTGAGCAGGTGGTGGAGAGGGTTAAGGCGTACCTGTTATGCCAGTTGCTGGAAGGCTTCTGTGCTGGCTAGGGTTCGAGTCTCCTGGTGGGAAAGTGTTCTAAAGTTGTATACTTCACTCTCGTGTTTAGGAGAGTTGTGCCTTAAGCATAGACACTGTGTCTTCCCATATTAACAGGGACTTGATGAAATTAACGTCTAAATGACCCCTCACTTGCTCTAGTGCTCTTGGGAGGTGGTGATCTTTGGTGTATTTAAATACTCCTGAAATTACCATCTCTTTTAAGGGTCTGAGCAGGTGGTGGAGAGGGTTAAGGCGTACCTGTTATGCCAGTTGCTGGAAGGCTTCTGTGCTGGCTAGGGTTCGAGTCTCCTGGTGGGAAAGTGTTCTAAAGTTGTATACTTCACTCTCGTGTTTAGGAGAGTTGTGCCTTAAGCATAGACACTGTGTCTTCCCATATTAACAGGGACTTGATGAAATTAACGTCTAAATGACCCCTCACTTGCTCTAGTGCTCTTGGGAGGTGGTGATCTTTGGTGTATTTAAATACTCCGAAATTACCATCTCTTTTAAGGGTCTGAGCAGGTGGTGGAGAGGGTTAAGGCGTACCTGTTATGCCAGTTGCTGGAAGGCTTCTGTGCTGGCTAGGGTTCGAGTCTCCTGGTGGGAAAGTGTTCTAAAGTTGTATACTTCACTCTCGTGTTTAGGAGAGTTGCTGCCTTAAGCATAGACACTGTGTCTTCCCATATTAACAGGGACTTGATGAAATTAACGTCTAAATGACCCCTCACTTGCTCTAGTGCTCTTGGGAGGTGGTGATCTTTGGTGTATTTAAATACTCCGAAATTACCATCTCTTTTAAGGGTCTGAGCAGGTGGTGGAGAGGGTTAAGGCGTACCTGTTATGCCAGTTGCTGGAAGGCTTCTGTGCTGGCTAGGGTTCGAGTCTCCTGGTGGGAAAGTGTTCTAAAGTTGTATACTTCACTCTCGTGTTTAGGAGAGTTGTGCCTTAAGCATAGACACTGTGTCTTCCCATATTAACAGGGACTTGATGAAATTAACGTCTAAATGACCCCTCACTTGCTCTAGTGCTCTTGGGAGGTGGTGATCTTTGGTGTATTTAAATACTCCGAAATTACCATCTCTTTTAAGGGTCTGAAGCAGGTGGTGGAGAGGGTTAAGGCGTACCTGTTATGCCAGTTGCTGGAAGGCTTCTGTGCTGGCTAGGGTTCGAGTCTCCTGGTGGGAAAGTGTTCTAAAGTTGTATACTTCACTCTCGTGTTTAGGAGAGTTGTGCCTTAAGCATAGACACTGTGTCTTCCCATATTAACAGGGACTTGATGAAATTAACGTCTAAATGACCCCTCACTTGCTCTAGTGCTCTTGGGAGGTGGTGATCTTTGGTGTATTTAAATACTCCGAAATTACCATCTCTTTTAAGGGTCTGAGCAGGTGGTGGAGAGGGTTAAGGCGTACCTGTTATGCCAGTTGCTGGAAGGCTTCTGTGCTGGCTAGGGTTCGAGTCTCCTGGTGGGAAAGTGTTCTAAAGTTGTATACTTCACTCTCGTGTTTAGGAGAGTTGTGCCTTAAGCATAGACACTGTGTCTTCCCATATTAACAGGGACTTGATGAAATTAACGTCTAAATGACCCCTCACTTGCTCTAGTGCTCTTGGGAGGTGGTGATCTTTGGTGTATTTAAATACTCCGAAATTACCATCTCTTTTAAGGGTCTGAGCAGGTGGTGGAGAGGGTTAAGGCGTACCTGTTATGCCAGTTGCTGGAAGGCTTCTGTGCTGGCTAGGGTTCGAGTCTCCTGGTGGGAAAGTGTTCTAAAGTTGTATACTTCACTCTCGTGTTTAGGAGAGTTGTGCCTTAAGCATAGACACTGTGTCTTCCCATATTAACAGGGACTTGATGAAATTAACGTCTAAATGACCCCTCACTTGCTCTAGTGCTCTTGGGAGGTGGTGATCTTTGGTGTATTTAAATACTCCGAAATTACCATCTCTTTCAAGGGTCTGAGCAGGTGGTGGAGAGGGTTAAGGCGTACCTGTTATGCCAGTTGCTGGAAGGCTTCTGTGCTGGCTAGGGTTCGAGTCTCCTGGTGGGAAAGTGTTCTAAAGTTGTATACTTCACTCTCGTGTTTAGGAGAGTTGTGCCTTAAGCATAGACACTGTGTCTTCCCATATTAACAGGGACTTGATGAAATTAACGTCTAAATGACCCCTCACTTGCTCTAGTGCTCTTGGGAGGTGGTGATCTTTGGTGTATTTAAATACTCCGAAATTACCATCTCTTTTAAGGGTCTGAGCAGGTGGTGGAGAGGGTTAAGGCGTACCTGTTATGCCAGTTGCTGGAAGGCTTCTGTGCTGGCTAGGGTTCGAGTCTCCTGGTGGGAAAGTGTTCTAAAGTTGTATACTTCACTCTCGTGTTTAGGAGAGTTGTGCCTTAAGCATAGACACTGTGTCTTCCCATATTAACAGGGACTTGATGAAATTAACGTCTAAATGACCCCTCACTTGCTCTAGTGCTCTTGGGAGGTGGTGATCTTTGGTGTATTTAAATACTCCGAAATTACCATCTCTTTTAAGGGTCTGAGCAGGTGGTGGAGAGGGTTAAGGCTGTACCTGTTATGCCAGTTGCTGGAAGGCTTCTGTGCTGGCTAGGGTTCGAGTCTCCTGGTGGGAAAGTGTTCTAAAGTTGTATACTTCACTCTCGTGTTTAGGAGAGTTGTGCCTTAAGCATAGACACTGTGTCTTCCCATATTAACAGGGACTTGATGAAATTAACGTCTAAATGACCCCTCACTTGCTCTAGTGCTCTTGGGAGGTGGTGATCTTTGGTGTATTTAAATACTCCGAAATTACCATCTCTTTTAAGGGTCTGAGCAGGTGGTGGAGAGGGTTAAGGCGTACCTGTTATGCCAGTTGCTGGAAGGCTTCTGTGCTGGCTAGGGTTCGAGTCTCCTGGTGGGAAAGTGTTCTAAAGTTGTATACTTCACTCTCGTGTTTAGGAGAGTTGTGCCTTAAGCATAGACACTGTGTCTTCCCATATTAACAGGGACTTGATGAAATTAACGTCTAAATGACCCCTCACTTGCTCTAGTGCTCTTGGGAGGTGGTGATCTTTGGTGTATTTAAATACTCCGAAATTACCATCTCTTTTAAGGGTCTGAGCAGGTGGTGGAGAGGGTTAAGGCGTACCTGTTATGCCAGTTGCTGGAAGGCTTCTGTGCTGGCTAGGGTTCGAGTCTCTTGGTGGGAAAGTGTTCTAAAGTTGTATACTTCACTCTCGTGTTTAGGAGAGTTCTGCCTTAAGCATAGACACTGTGTCTTCCCATATTAACAGGGACTTGATGAAATTAACGTCTAAATGACCCCTCACTTGCTCTAGTGCTCTTGGGAGGTGGTGATCTTTGGTGTATTTAAATACTCCGAAATTACCATCTCTTTCAAGGGTCTGAGCAGGTGGTGGAGAGGGTTAAGGCGTACCTGTTATGCCAGTTGCTGGAAGGCTTCTGTGCTGGCTAGGGTTCGAGTCTCCTGGTGGGAAAGTGTTCTAAAGTTGTATACTTCACTCTCGTGTTTAGGAGAGTTGTGCCTTAAGCATAGACACTGTGTCTTCCCATATTAACAGGGACTTGATGAAATTAACGTCTAAATGACCCCTCACTTGCTCTAGTGCTCTTGGGAGGTGGTGATCTTTGGTGTATTTAAATACTCCGAAATTACCATCTCTTTCAAGGGTCTGAGCAGGTGGTGGAGAGGGTTAAGGCGTACCTGTTATGCCAGTTGCTGGAAGGCTTCTGTGCTGGCTAGGGTTCGAGTCTCCTGGTGGGAAAGTGTTCTAAAGTTGTATACTTCACTCTCGTGTTTAGGAGAGTTGTGCCTTAAGCATAGACACTGTGTCTTCCCATATTAACAGGGACTTGATGAAATTAACGTCTAAATGACCCCTCACTTGCTCTAGTGCTCTTGGGAGGTGGTGATCTTTGGTGTATTTAAATACTCCGAAATTACCATCTCTTTCAAGGGTCTGAGCAGGTGGTGGAGAGGGTTAAGGCGTACCTGTTATGCCAGTTGCTGGAAGGCTTCTGTGCTGGCTAGGGTTCGAGTCTCCTGGTGGGAAAGTGTTCTAAAGTTGTATACTTCACTCTCGTGTTTAGGAGAGTTGTGCCTTAAGCATAGACACTGTGTCTTCCCATATTAACAGGGACTTGATGAAATTAACGTCTAAATGACCCCTCACTTGCTCTAGTGCTCTTGGGAGGTGGTGATCTTTGGTGTATTTAAATACTCCGAAATTACCATCTCTTTTAAGGGTCTGAGCAGGTGGTGGAGAGGGTTAAGGCGTACCTGTTATGCCAGTTGCTGGAAGGCTTCTGTGCTGGCTAGGGTTCGAGTCTCTTGGTGGGAAAGTGTTCTAAAGTTGTATACTTCACTCTCGTGTTTAGGAGAGTTCTGCCTTAAGCATAGACACTGTGTCTTCCCATATTAACAGGGACTTGATGAAATTAACGTCTAAATGACACCTCACTTGCTCTAGTGCTCTTGGGAGGTGGTGATCTTTGGTGTATTTAAATACTCCGAAATTACCATCTCTTTCAAGGGTCTGAGCAGGTGGTGGAGAGGGTTAAGGCGTACCTGTTATGCCAGTTGCTGGAAGGCTTCTGTGCTGGCTAGGGTTCGAGTCTCCTGGTGGGAAAGTGTTCTAAAGTTGTATACTTCACTCTCGTGTTTAGGAGAGTTGTGCCTTAAGCATAGACACTGTGTCTTCCCATATTAACAGGGACTTGATGAAATTAACGTCTAAATGACCCCTCACTTGCTCTAGTGCTCTTGGGAGGTGGTGATCTTTGGTGTATTTAAATACTAAGAAATTACCATCTCTTTTAAGGGTCTGAGCAGGTGGTGGAGAGGGTTAAGGCGTACCTGTTATGCCAGTTGCTGGAAGGCTTCTGTGCTGGCTAGGGTTCGAGTCTCCTGGTGGGAAAGTGTTCTAAAGTTGTATACTTCACTCTTGTGTTTAGGAGAGTTGTGCCTTAAGCATAGACACTGTGTCTTCCCATATTAACAGGGACTTGTTGAAATTAACGTCTAAATGACCCCTCATTTGCTCTAGTGCTCTTGGGAGGTGGTGATCTTTGGTGTATTTAAATACTCCGAAATTACCATCTCTTTTAAGGGTCTGAGCAGGTGGTGGAGAGGGTTAAGGCGTACCTGTTATGCCAGTTGCTGGAAGGCTTCTGTGCTGGCTAGGGTTCGAGTCTCTTGGTGGGAAAGTGTTCTAAAGTTGTATACTTCACTCTCGTGTTTAGGAGAGTTGTGCCTTAAGCATAGACACTGTGTCTTCCCATATTAACAGGGACTTGATGAAATTAACGTCTAAATGACCCCTCACTTGCTCTAGTGCTCTTGGGAGGTGGTGATCTTTGGTGTATTTAAATACTAAGAAATTACCATCTCTTTTAAGGGTCTGAGCAGGTGGTGGAGAGGGTTAAGGCGTACCTGTTATGCCAGTTGCTGGAAGGCTTCTGTGCTGGCTAGGGTTCGAGTCTCCTGGTGGGAAAGTGTTCTAAAGTTGTATACTTCACTCTTGTGTTTAGGAGAGTTGTGCCTTAAGCATAGACACTGTGTCTTCCCATATTAACAGGGACTTGTTGAAATTAACGTCTAAATGACCGCTCATTTGCTCTAGTGCTCTTGGGAGGTGGTGATCTTTGGTGTATTTAAATACTCCGAAATTACCATCTCTTTTAAGGGTCTGAGCAGGTGGTGGAGAGGGTTAAGGCGTACCTGTTATGCCAGTTGCTGGAAGGCTTCTGTGCTGGCTAGGGTTCGAGTCTCCTGGTGGGAAAGTGTTCTAAAGTTGTATACTTCACTCTCGTGTTTAGGAGAGTTGTGCCTTAAGCATAGACACTGTGTCTTCCCATATTAACAGGGACTTGATGAAATTAACGTCTAAATGACCCCTCACTTGCTCTAGTGCTCTTGGGAGGTGGTGATCTTTGGTGTATTTAAATACTCCGAAATTACCATCTCTTTTAAGGGTCTGAGCAGGTGGTGGAGAGGGTTAAGGCATACCTGTTATGCCAGTTGCTGGAAGGCTTCTGTGCTGGCTAGGGTTCGAGTCTCCTGGTGGGAAAGTGTTCTAAAGTTGTATACTTCACTCTCGTGTTTAGGAGAGTTGTGCCTTAAGCATAGACACTGTGTCTTCCCATATTAACAGGGACTTGATGAAATTAACGTCTAAATGACCCCTCACTTGCTCTAGTGCTCTTGGGAGGTGGTGATCTTTGGTGTATTTAAATACTAAGAAATTACCATCTCTTTTAAGGGTCTGAGCAGGTGGTGGAGAGGGTTAAGGCGTACCTGTTATGCCAGTTGCTGGAAGGCTTCTGTGCTGGCTAGGGTTCGAGTCTCCTGGTGGGAAAGTGTTCTAAAGTTGTATACTTCACTCTTGTGTTTAGGAGAGTTGTGCCTTAAGCATAGACACTGTGTCTTCCCATATTAACAGGGACTTGATGAAATTAACGTCTAAATGACCCCTCACTTGCTCTAGTGCTCTTGGGAGGTGGTGATCTTTGGTGTATTTAAATACTCCGAAATTACCATCTCTTTTAAGGGTCTGAGCAGGTGGTGGAGAGGGTTAAGGCATACCTGTTATGCCAGTTGCTGGAAGGCTTCTGTGCTGGCTAGGGTTCGAGTCTCCTGGTGGGAAAGTGTTCTAAAGTTGTATACTTCACTCTCGTGTTTAGGAGAGTTGTGCCTTAAGCATAGACACTGTGTCTTCCCATATTAACAGGGACTTGATGAAATTAACGTCTAAATGACCCCTCACTTGCTCTAGTGCTCTTGGGAGGTGGTGATCTTTGGTGTATTTAAATACTCCGAAATTACCATCTCTTTTAAGGGTCTGAGCAGGTGGTGGAGAGGGTTAAGGCGTACCTGTTATGCCAGTTGCTGGAAGGCTTCTGTGCTGGCTAGGGTTCGAGTCTCCTGGTGGGAAACTGTTCTAAAGTTGTATACTTCACTCTCGTGTTTAGGAGAGTTGTGCCTTAAGCATAGACACTGTGTCTTCCCATATTAACAGGGACTTGATGAAATTAACATCTAAATGACCCCCCACTTGCTCTAGTGCTCTTGGGAGGTGGTGATCTTTGGTGTATTTAAATACTCCGAAATTACCATCTCTTTTAAGGGTCTGAGCAGGTGGTGGAGAGGGTTAAGGCGTACCTGTTATGCCAGTTGCTGGAAGGCTTCTGTGCTGGCTAGGGTTCGAGTCTCCTGGTGGGAAAGTGTTCTAAAGTTGTATACTTCACTCTCGTGTTTAGGAGAGTTGTGCCTTAAGCATAGACACTGTGTCTTCCCATATTAACAGGGACTTGATGAAATTAACGTCTAAATGACCCCTCACTTGCTCTAGTGCTCTTGGGAGGTGGTGATCTTTGGTGTATTTAAATACTCCAAAATTACCATCTCTTTTAAGGGTCTGAGCAGGTGGTGGAGAGGGTTAAGGCGTACCTGTTATGCCAGTTGCTGGAAGGCTTCTGTGCTGGCTAGAGTTCGAGTCTCCTGGTGGGAAAGTGTTCTAAAGTTGTATACTTCACTCTCGTGTTTAGGAGAGTTGTGCCTTAAGCATAGACACTGTGTCTTCCCATATTAACAGGGACTTGATGAAATTAACGTCTAAATGACCCCTCACTAGCTCTAGTGCTCTTGGGAGGTGGTGATCTTTGGTGTATTTAAATACTCCGAAATTACCATCTCTTTTAAGGGTCTGAGCAGGTGGTGGAGAGGGTTAAGGCGTACCTGTTATGCCAGTTGCTGGAAGGCTTCTGTGCTGGCTAGGGTTCGAGTCTCCTGGTGGGAAAGTGTTCTAAAGTTGTATACTTCACTCTCGTGTTTAGGAGAGTTGTGCCTTAAGCATAGACACTGTGTCTTCCCATATTAACAGGGACTTGATGAAATTAACGGCTAAATGACCCCTCACTTGCTCTAGTGCTCTTGGGAGGTGGTGATCTTTGGTGTATTTAAATACTCCGAAATTACCATCTCTTTTAAGGGTCTGAGCAGGTGGTGGAGAGGGTTAAGGCGTACCTGTTATGCCAGTTGCTGGAAGGCTTCTGTGCTGGCTAGGGTTCGAGTCTCCTGGTGGGAAAGTGTTCTAAAGTTGTATACTTCACTCTCGTGTTTAGGAGAGTTGTGCCTTAAGCATAGACACTGTGTCTTCCCATATTAACAGGGACTTGATGAAATTAACGTCTAAATGACCCCTCACTTGCTCTAGTGCTCTTGGGAGGTGGTGATCTTTGGTGTATTTAAATACTCCGAAATTACCATCTCTTTTAAGGGTCTGAGCAGGTGGTGGAGAGGGTTAAGGCGTACCTGTTATGCCAGTTGCTGGAAGGCTTCTGTGCTGGCTAGGGTTCGAGTCTCCTGGTGGGAAAGTGTTCTAAAGTTGTATACTTCACTCTCGTGTTTAGGAGAGTTGTGCCTTAAGCATAGACACTGTGTCTTCCCATATTAACAGGGACTTGATGAAATTAACGTCTAAATGACCCCTCACTTGCTCTAGTGCTCTTGGGAGGTGGTGATCTTTGGTGTATTTAAATACTCCGAAATTACCATCTCTTTTAAGGGTCTGAGCAGGTGGTGGAGAGGGTTAAGGCGTACCTGTTATGCCAGTTGCTGGAAGGCTTCTGTGCTGGCTAGGGTTCGAGTCTCCTGGTGGGAAAGTGTTCTAAAATTGTATACTTCACTCTCGTGTTTAGGAGAGTTGTGCCTTAAGCATAGACACTGTGTCTTCCCATATTAACAGGGACTTGATGAAATTAACGTCTAAATCCCAGCAAACAATTTTAGGTTGCCACAACATATCTGGAAAGTATTTGAAAGTATTGGAAACGTTTGTTTTATCGTATCAGATACGATATTGTGTGTGGACTTAAATAGGTTTCCAAAACTTATAACCAAGACATATGTATCTAACACTAATTTGAGATGTTGTGGCAACTTTACACTCCTAACATGAGTCATTCATAATCCATTCATATACCAATATGAATCTCTTATGAAAGGTTTGAGCCAATAATCTGAACCCTTTTCACATCTTTGTGTTTTAAAGTTAAATTTCTTGGAATTAAATTATATTTTATATTATATTATTTTTATTATATTTTATATTATATTATTTTTATTATATTTTATATTATATTATTTTTATTATATTTTATATTATATTATTATTTTCAATTTAAATATTAAAACCAATTTAAGGGTAAAAAAAATCTAATAATTTATATTTCTTTTATTATTTACTATCAATTATAATTATTTACTAACGGAGAGAGGGGAGGCTGTACGGCGGAGAGTGGCGGCTGTGGCGGACAGTGGCGGCAGTGGTGGATAGTGGCGGCGGGCGGACAGTGGCGGCGGCGGGCGGACAGTGGCGGCGGGCGGACAGTGGCGGCGGTGGCGGATAGTGGCGGCGGGCGGACAGTGGCGGCGGTGGCGGATAGTGGCGGCGGCGGACAGTGGCGGCGGTGGCGGATAGTGGCGACTGTGGCGGATAGTGGCGGCGGGCGGACCGTGGCGGCTTTGGCGGCGGTGGTGGACAGTGGCGGCGGCGGCGGTGGTGGACAGTGGCGGCGGGCGGACAGTGGCGGCGGCGGGCGGACAGTGGTGGCGGCGGGCGGACAGTGGTGGCGGCTACTGTTCATTGTGGAAAACAATGAATTGCACAATCCAGGACAACATGGATTTAGAGCGGGAAGATCCTGTCTGTCACAGTTACTCAACCACTATGACAAAATCACAGAAGCCCTAGAAGAAAAGCAAAATGCAGATGTTGTATACACAGACTTTGCAAAGGCGTTCGACAAATGTGACCATGGGGTGATAGCTCACAAAATGAGGTCAATGGGAATAACTGGAAAAGTAGGACGCTGGATACTCAATTTCCTGTCGAACAGAACACAAAGAGTAACAGTCAATCAGATAAAATCGAGTCCAAGCGATGTTAAAAGCTCTGTACCTCAAGGTACAGTCCTTGCACCGCTACTGTTCCTTATTCTCATATCTGATATAGACAAAAATACACGCCACAGCTTCGTGTCGTCCTTTGCAGATGACACAAAAATCAGCATGAAAATTACCTCTGCTGAAGACATTGAAAAACTACAAGCAGATGTCAACAAAGTTTTTGATTGGGCAGCAGAAAATAACATGATGTTTAACAGTGATAAATTTCAGGTACTCAGGTACGGCAAAAATGAGGATCTGAAACATAATACAGGGTACAAAACACAATCGAATCTTCCCATAGTAGGAAAACAGCATGTCAAGGATTTGGGAATAATGATGTCCGACGATCTAACGTTTAGGGAGCATAACCAAGCAAATATCGCGTCAGCCAGAAAAATGATCGGATGGATTACGAGAACTTTCAAATCCAAGGATCCCATCACAATGGTTGTACTCTTCAAGTCACTTGTGCTGTCCCGTCTCGAGTACTGCTCAGTACTCACTTCCCCCTTCAGAGCAGGAGAGATTGCTGAAATAGAGGGAATACAGAGAACATATACGGCACGCATAGACGAGATAAAACACCTAAATTATTGGGATCGTCTCAAAGCTCTCCAAATGTACTCTCTAGAAAGGAGACGAGAGAGATACCAAATAATATACACCTGGAAAATACTGGAGGGTCAGGTCCCAAATCTACACAGTAAAATAACAACGTACTGGAGTGAACGATATGGAAGAAAATGCAAGATTGAACCTGTGAAGAGCAGAGGTGTCATAGGCACAATCAGAGAGCACTGTATAAACATCAGGGGTCCGCGGTTGTTCAACGTCCTCCCAGCGAGCATAAGAAATATTGCCGGAACAACCGTGGACATCTTCAAGAGAAAACTGGACGGTTTTCTAAGAGAAGTTCCGGATCAGCCGGGCTGTGGTGGGTACGTGGCCCTGCGGGCCGCTCCAAGCAACAGCCTGGTGGACCAAACTCTCACAAGTCGAGCCTGGCCTCGGGCCGGGCTTGGGGAGTAGATGAACTCCCAGAACCCCATCAACCAGGTATCAACCAGGTATCAACCAGGTATCAACCAGGGCGGACAGTGGAGGCGGCGGGCGGACAGTGGTGGCGGTGGGCGGACAGTGGTGGCGGCGGGCGGACAGTGGTGGCGGTGGCAGACAGTGGTGGCGGTGGTAGACAGTGGTGGCGGTGGCGGACAGTGGTGGCGGTGGCGGATAGTGGAAGCGGGCGGACAGTGGCGGCGGGCGGACAGTGGCGGCGGTGGCGGATAGTGGCGGCGGGCGGACAGTGGCGTCGGGCGGACAGTGGCGGCGGTGGCGGATAGTGGCGGCGGTGGCGGATAGTGGCGGCGGTGGCGGATAGTGGCGGCGGGCGGACAGTGGCGGCGGGCGGACAGTGGCGGCGGGCGGACAGTGGTGGCTGTGGCGGATAGTGGCGGCGGGCGGACCGTGGCGGCTTTGGCGGCGGTGGTGGACAGTGGCGGCGGGCGGACAGTGGTGGCGGCGGGCGGACAGTGGCGGCGGCGGGCGGACAGTGGCGGCGGCGGGCGGACAGTGGCGGCGGCGGGCGGACAGTGGAGGCGGCGGGCGGACAGTGGAGGCGGCGGGCGGACAGTGGTGGCGGCGGGCGGACAGTGGTGGCGGCGGGCGGACAGTGGTGGCGGCGGGCGGACAGTGGTGGCGGAGGGCGGACAGTGGTGGCGGTGGCAGACAGTGGTGGCGGTGGCGGACAGTGGCGGACAGTGGCGGCGGTGGCGGACAGTGACAGCGGTGGCGGACAGTGGCGGCGGTGGCGGACAGTGGCGGCGGTGGCGGAGAGTGGCGGCGGTGGCGGACACTGGCGGTTGTGTCTGGCGGTGGTGGCGGGTGGCGGCGTCTGTGATGAGTGGTGGCGGCTGGCGGTGGTGGGTGGTGGCGGCGGTGGTGGTGGGTGGTGGTGGCGGCGGCGGCTGGTGGTGGTGGGTGGTGGCAGCGGTGGTGGTGGGTGGTGGTGGCGGCGGCGGCTGGTGGTGGTGGGTGGTGGCGGCGGGTGGTGGCGGCGGGTGGTGGCGGCTGTGGTGGGTGGTGGCGGGCGGTGGCGGGCGATAGCGGGCGGCGGCGGCTGTGGTGGGTGGTGACGATCGGCGGTGGGGGGGGCTGGTGGCGGCTGGCGGTGGGTGGTGGCGGGTGGTGGTGGGTGGTGGCGGGTGTCGGCTGGTGGTGGGTGGTGGCGGCGACGGCGGTGATGGGTGGTGGCGGCGGCGGTGGTGGTGGGAGGTGGTGGCGGCGGCGGTGATGGGTGGTGGCGGCGGTGGTGGTGGGTGGTGGTGGCGGCAGCGGCTGGTGGTGGTGGGTGGTGGTGGTGGGTGGTGGCGGCGGCGGGTGGCGGTGGTGGGTGGCGGTGGCTGGTGGCGGCTGGTGGTGGGTGGTGGCGGCGGGTGGTGAGTGGCGGTGGTGGGTGGCGGTGGCTGGTGGCGGGTGGCGGGTGGTGGCGGGTGGTGGCGGGTGGCGGCTGGTGGTGGGTGGTGGCGGCTGGTGGTGGGTGGTGGCGGGTGGCGGCTGGTGGTGGCGGGTGGCGGCTGGTGGTGGGTGGTGGCGGCGGCGGCGGTGATGGGTGGTGGCGGCGGCGGTGGTGGTGGGTGGTGGTGGCGGCGGCGGTGATGGGTGGTGGCGGCGGCGGTGGTGGTGGGTGGTGGTGGCGGCGGCGGTGATGGGTGGTGGCGGCGGTAGTGGTGGGTGGTGGTGGCGGCGGCGGTGATGGGTGGTGGCGGCGGTAGTGGTGGGTGGTGGTGGCGGCGGCGGCTGGTGGTGGTGGGTGGTGGTGGTGGGTGGTGGCGGCGGGTGGCGGTGGTGGGTGGCGGTGGCTGGTGGCGGCTGGTGGTGGGTGCCCAGCAAACACAAATCATCTAGGAAACGTTCGTCTATCTCGTCCCATAGGTGTGGGAATGATTTACATTGAGAATGGTGCCGGAGAGCCTTTGAGAAACTTTTAATCAAAAAATCCAAACACAAAGGTTTTATATTAAATTGTTTTTCTACAACTATTTTGTTCCTAATGTAAAACAAATAGTTTTTACATGTTTAGATATAAAATTTATGGTGTTTTTTGTAAAATTCATTAATAAATTGTGAATGATATATATTGGCTGAGTGAAACCTTTAAAATCCATTTAGTTATAATATGATCAGAAAAAAGTAGTTTTCCAAATTTTCTAAAAATCGCTCTTTTTAACACAATTTGACTCCTTATGCATTCCACTAAACACTAATATCATGTTTAAATATATAATTTATGTATTATTCCCTAAAATAATTTATATAAATTATAAAAGTTGCTGAAAAGTGGTGTGAAAGAATCTGAAAACGTTTTGTTGTCTTATATATTGGCATGTTCTTATTAACTATGTCTTAAGTGCACAGTTTATCAAACAAGAAGATTAACATTCGTCAACCCTTACAATCTTATATGTTATCTTGCTGGGTGAATGGATGAATCTTTAAGAACAGCTAGTATCTATATGACAAATGGTGTTTTCCCTAACTCAAACAATGTAGTGTTTATTGTTCTACACATATTTTTAATGACTCTTAGATGTTTACATTCTCTAAAGTATAATTGTGAAGGCTGTGTCCATCACTCTTACCACAGATTCTTAAACTCCTCTCTGCAGGTTCAACTATAATTAATTTCCATTCTGAATCTCCATGGACATTTGTATCCAAAATGAAACCATTGTGGTTTCAAATAAGACAAATACATGAGTTTATGATAAATTCGTTTTCTGTAATATAACCTTTGTTCTTATGTTCTTAATTACAGTTTCTATGCAGGCGATGAGTACTCACAATACCTTAAGCGTCAAAACAAAAATGTGTATACTCTTTTTACTCTCCTGACCTTAGTTCTCAAGCTACGTATTTCATTTTGGTACCAACGTGTTTGCAATAAAATTCTCTAGAAGGACATCAGTAAAAATGGTCACGAAAAGTATATGGATACCAGCACCAAATAAATAACTACGTAGATGACTCGCCATGAGCGCCCAACAGCAACAAAATGTTTTTACTCTTGGGATTGTTATCACTTCCACACTTGTTCTACAGCGTTAATTTTGGTATCAATGGACTCGCAATGAAATTCCCAACACGGTGATATGAATATAAACGTAGAATAATGGTCGCGGCCCACCCGCAAGAGTGTGGGTAGTGGCGAAACTGTTACTCAGTATTGGTGATGCGACAACACATGTTCCATACAGCTCTTTGAAAGTTTCTAATTTTTTCACTCTCCTGACATTATTAGGCTATGTACATCATTCATTTTTGTGCCAATGTGTTCGCAATAGAATGTTCTATGAGCCTGTAGGTAAAAAAGAGCAACAAAGCGTAAGATAGAAAAGCACCAAATATAAAACAACGCTGGAACATGTCAGTGAGCGTCAAACACACACGAAATGTTTTTACTGTTGTTATGTTTGTTATGTTATCTGTTATAGAGAGGAGCTGCCTGGTATGGGTCAATAGGCCTTCTGCAGTTACCTTTGTTCTTATGTTTTTGCCCTGTAACCTAAATGGTTACAGAGGCACATATATGGGCTTAGGGACTGAACCCCACAATACATTTAGCTAAGCTGGTTACAATCTTGATAATATATTTACAAAATTCAGTATAAGTTTATTATCAATGGGTTCGAAATCAACCACAATTTCCTGAATGGATATAACAAAGGGGATATTAATAGGTTATTAAAATTGTCAACACAAGATAGAACACGAAACAATGGGTATAAATTGGATAAGTTTAGATTTAGGAAAGACTTGGGTAAATACTGGGTCAGTAACAGGGTTGTTGATTTGTGGAACCAATTGCCGCGTAACGTGGTGGAGATGGGGTCCCTTGATTGTTTCAAGCTCGGGTTGGACATGTATATGAGTGGGATTGGGTGGTTATAGATAGGAGCTGCCTCGTATGGGCCAATAGGCCTTCTTCAGTTACCTTTGTTCTTATGTTCTTAATTACAGTTTCTATGCAGGCGATGAGTACTCACAATACCTTAACCCTTAAACTGCGCAACGCGCCTGCAGGCTCACGTCTGGTTTGCGCAACGCGCCTCTGGGTATTTGTATTTTTCACGTTCCATTCAAAACTCCCGCGGCTACATGGCGTTCACATCAGCTTCCTCAGGGCTCTTGTAAACAGACGCCATCTTTAAAAAAAATCGTGGTCCACATTCCCAGGTGTGGGAGCCTCAGTAGTGTGTGAGCAACCAAGGCTGGCGCTCGCAGCATGAGCGCACAGCACTGCTGTTCAGCATGTGACAACAGCATCGCCTAATAATGTCAAAATATATATATAACTTGTATTATTTAGCTATGATAGTGTTATATTAGAGCCTGAGTGTGATAATGACTGGGTACAATGTTCAAATATCAGCGATTCAATGCTGTTCACGATGTTCACAGCGCTAGCCACAGCACCACAGCATTATTTCGTTCATCTAGGAATCTTCAAATGATTTCTTAGGTTCCTTTTCAAAATGTGTGGTCAATTATTCATTTACAGGAATTAGTGACCAGGATTGTGATAATAGCAGGAATGTGGTTATAATTAGCGTTGTGCGTAGTATTGTGGAAGGAGGAATTTTGATGAGGGAGGGAGGGCGAGAATTGAGGTAGCCTTATTGTGTGTGTGTGGCTGCCACTCTTGTTTTGCTCACCAGCTTAGTGGTTTGTTATGGGCAACACATATGTACATGGGTATATATAGTGTGTGTATATAGTGTAAGAACAGCAACAGGAGAATGTTGAGAGGAGCTATTTTGGTGAGGGAGGTGACGTAATCGTAGCGTCGTCTGTGTGATTTTTCATGCAGTGTATGGTGGCCACTGTACTGTTTAGACACAATACCGGCTTACTTGCATAGTTCTGGTAAATAAAACATGTAGATAGGTATATAGAACATGTGTAATAAGAACTATAACAATATGGTGAGAGGAGCAATGTTGGCGAGGGAGACTAGCGTGGTGTGGCTGCTCTCACTCGAGGTGTTCTGAATGTGTTCATGGCCAAATGCTCCTATTGGCCCATACGAAGCAGCTCATATTGGCCCATATGCAGCAGCTGCTATTGGCCCATACGAGGCAGCTGCTATTGGCCCATACGAGGCAGCTGCTATTGGCCCATACGAGGCAGCTGCTATTGGCCCATACGAGGCAGCTGCTATTGGCCCATACGAGGCAGCTGCTGTTGGCCCATCCGAGGCGGGGACTGGTCAAGTCGTATACTGCAATTTCGGATACCGGGCTAGAAACAACTTCGTTCACTGAGAAGTTTGTACATACAAACCATTCCGTTCGTATATGCGCTGGTTTGTGTTCGCTGTTGTTCTCGTCTGAATAAATACATGGCACTTGTTCATATAATTAGCGCTTCCATTATTAGAATTATTTATCCATTATTAGAATAACAAGGTGCAAACCATACCCCCTTACAGTTGAAATCAGTATTTGCAGTATTTGAAATATATTGAAATATATTGAAATGCAGTATTTATATACAAGAAGGTGCATTGGGTTGCGAGAGTACATAACATATATTAAGCGGAACATTGTAGCAAGATTTGAGATTAAAGGATTTAAGACTAACACGTATTAGGCTCCCCCGAAGGAGGCTATTATTTGTTATGCACCCCATACTCAACCAGTAAGTAGTGGAGCAAAACATAGATTACATGGTCATAAAGTCTTAATCAGACCAATTCAATTCAATTTCTTTCTTTATTATGCACCCCATACCCATCCCGTGGGCGGTGGTGTAAAGGATTACAGAGGCACATAATCGGTTGAACCCTTTAGTTTGTTTAGTTAAGCAAATAACAATTTGTGACGCTAGTTACAAAATTATAAATATTATATATACATGTACACACTCTCATACATACATGTACATATATATATACGCATACATATATACATACACATACATATCTAATCACCTACACAAATACACACATCAATAATCTTTGTGTCACAAGTGATCAACAAGAGGCTCACAACAATCACTATACAAGGCACTTTACATCTATGGTGAGTCACAAAGTTACTAGTCTTGCTGCACACCCACCCAACTGGGCGGCAGCTTTACAGTCATGTGCATGCATTACCTACAGTAAGCAAATTTTGGATACTTCGCTAAGATTTCGGGCAGCACATCATTATGAATGAAGTACTTACACATTTCTTGGACACTATTGATGGTGTTATCTCTAAATTCCGCGATTTTTTCACATTCCATTATATAATGACGCAAAGTAAGCGAATAGTTCTGCTGACAGAGTTTACATTTAGTCAAATCTACATCAGCAAATGTTACAAACTCCCAGAGGTACTTGTAGCCGAGCCTAAGCCTAGCAGTGGTAACATCTAGAAGTCTGCTAACATTATTGGATGACCCATAGACGTGCGGTTCTTCCTGCATAATAGAATGATGATAGATGGAGTAACTGGTGTGAATTTCACTTTGCCTCAAGTCTCTGAAATTTAGTTGATGTTCCTGGGATATTACTGCCCTCAGGCTGCTCAAAGGCAGTCCAAGTTTGTAATCAATTCCCTCTTTACGAGCAAAAGTCTTGGGCAACTCATCAGTTCTCAGTGGCTATTTTTACATTATCATTTACAACTAACTTAAGTTAAATAGCAACCAGTAAACAGACTGCTGTTTTCTAATTCTAGTTCAGGCACTTCCTGGGATAAAACGCGAACATTCCTTGAGGAACTGTGAGGTGCTTATCTGTTTTTCCTCGTAACGGTCCCAAAGCTTCCACAAATGTTCCTGTTTCTCTTTATTGCCCTTGCGGCGACTGGACTTTAGCTTTTGATCAGAAACCAGTTGGTATTGCAAGGTTACCAGGGACGCCTCACGGTACAGTAAGGGGATTAAAATATATAAAGCCAAGTTGTCCCTCACTGCCCTTTGATTCAGACGCTGGTGCCATCCTTCTACGTCATTGTTGGTCCTCACCAGTCGTCTAAATGCACACCAGTTCCCCAATTCCCCCACACTGTTGCACAGCCACGTATTTTTTATGTAATGAGTTAATTGTGTCGTTAAGGGTGGACTGCTAGCCGACTTTTCTAATTCAGCAAACGCCTTACAATTATGTAGTACACACGTACCACATAAGTACGTGTGTGTTACACACGTACACACACACACCTTGTCAAGCACAAGACGAAGCTTGAAAAAGTTTAATGGTATGCCAATAGGCTAGTCCCAGGACTAAGAGGCATGAGTTACTAGGACAGGCTGCTAGAAATGCACCTCATGACACTGGAAGACAGAAGAGTAAGGGGTGACATGATCACTACCAACAAAATTCTCAGAGCAATTGATAGGGTACATAAAGATAAGCTGTTTAACACGGGTGGTAGGCGAACAAGGGGACACAGGTGGAAACTTAGTACCCAAATGAGCCACTGGGATGTTAGAAAGAACTTTTTCAGTGTCAGAGTAGTTATTAGATGGAATGCATTAGGCAGTGATGTGGTGGAGGCTGACTCCATACACAGTTTCAAATACAGATATGATAGAGCCCAGTAGGCTCAGGAATCTGTACATAAGTTGATTGCCAGTTGAGAGGTGGGACCAAAGAGCCAGAGCTCAACCCCCGCAACAACAACTAGGTGAGTATACACACAAACACACACACGCACACACACACGCACACACACACGTACACACACACACTACAGACACAAACATACACACACTAATGCCTCTATTCACCTTGCAGTAAATTGGAACCTGAAAGTCAGGAAGCTGCTAAAGGCTGCATCTTGGGGATGTGTGTGTGTGTTAGATAAAAATATATGTTGTTTAGATATGATGGAGGAAAAGAGGCCGAGAGTCGGTACATTAGACAACCGACGCTTAGAAAGGCGGGGTCCAAGAGCTAACAGCTAAATCTTGGAAATAATAAATTAAAATATTTAATACACACACATACATGTTTCACATGAATTTGGCTGTGGGCACACTGAGGACTGATGGCCCTGTCGACGGGGCAGGAAGTCGGCGGTTGATCAAAGGCCTCCCCCATCCTTCACATACCTGAGGATTATTCCGGCTTAATTTTAAACGGAAGTAATGTCTTGCTATTTACGGCTTCAGCGGGTGGGTGGGTCCGTGGGTTTATTACACTATGAGTGAAAACAATCGCCTATTCTCTATTTTATATTGCCGCTTGTAGAGCTCGAAGCTGTTGCCTCTTGTGTGCGTTGCACAAAGGGATTAATATCTGGATTAATATCTTTCAATATTTCCAATATTTTTTAAGGTATCGCTTAAATACCGAAGATACTGTTATTGGACATCGCTTACTTGACAATGTCTCAACAACGCAGGCTGAAGATGTGCGTGGCTCCTGCTATTGCAATGATGCTCATTTGCTTTTCAATGATGCGCCTTAGTTGCCCCCTCTCTAACTTACCGTTCTAAATACCCCTTCTCCATCTTCCGCAAACATTCCCCCCCTCATACATCTACCCCCTTTCCTCCTGTCCCCCTGTCCATCTTTGTCCCCCTGTCCCTCACTTTGTCCCCTTGCCCACATTTTCTGTCCTCTGTCCCCGATCCCTTTCCCCCTGTCCCCCTCTCTGTCCCCTTGTCCCCCCTTTCCATCTCTCTGTCCCCCTGTCCCTCTCTATCCCATTGTCCCTCTCTCTGTCCCCCTGTTCCTCCTGTTCCTCTCTCTGTCCCCCTGTCACTCTCTGTCCCCCCTGTTCCTCTATGTCCCCCTGTCACTCTCTGTCCCCCCTGTTATTCTATATCCCTTTGTCCATCTCTGTCCCCCTGTCCTTCTCTCTGTCCCCTGTACCTCTCTGTCCCCCTGCCCACTCTTTCTGTCCGCTGTCCTTCATCTGTCCCCCTCCCTTTCCTCCAGTCCCCCTATACACCTCTGTCCCCTTGTCCCTGTCTCTGTTCCCCCTGTCCCTATCTCTGCCCCCTGTCCCTCTCTCTGTCCCCCTGTCCGCCCTTTCTGTCCCCATTCCTGTCCCTCTGTCCCTGTCCTTCTCTGTCTGTCCCTCCCTCTGTCCCCCTGCCCACTCTTTCTATCCCCTGTCTCTCTTCTGTCCCCTCTCTCTTGGTCTCCTGCCCCCCTCTCCTCCCTCTGTCCCCCCTCTCTGACCCTGTCCCTCTGTCTCTGTCCCTGTCCCCCTCTCTGTCCCTGTCCCACTGCCCCCCCCTCTGTTCCCCCGTCCCTCCTCTGGCCCTGTCCTTCTGTCCCTCTGCTCCTGTCCCTGTCCCTCTGTCTCTGCCTCTCCTCGTTTCTGCCATTCTCTGTGTCAGCCTATCTCTCTGTCTCTTTCCTCGCTCTATCTCTGTCATTCTCTCACTGACTTTGCATATCCTTATCTATCCGTCTCTGTGTCTAACATTCTCTCCCTGACTCTGTCTATATCTATTTCTCTGTCTCGGTCTTCATCTCTTTCTCTCCTCTCTCTCTCTCTCTCTCCTTACATATATAAATACATACATACATACATACATTTATTTAACACATGTGGTATACGCACAAGGGGACACAGGTGGAAGCTGAGTACCCAAATGAGCCACAGAGAGATTATAGAAAGAACTTTTCAGTGTCAGAGTAGTTAATAAATGGAATGCATTAGGCAGTAATGTGGTGGAGGCTGACTCCATACACAGGTTCAAATGTAGATATGACAGAGCCCAGTAGGCTCAGGAATCTGTACATCAGTTGATTGACGGTTGAGAGGCGGGACCAAAGAGCCAAAGTTCAACCCCCGCAACCACAACTAGGTTAGTACATACATACATAAGATATAAAAAAGTGGAGGATTCCCAGGTAGAACAATCAACCACAATGCCCATTACCCCTTTACCCTGCTGTCCTTAACTACACAACTATACAAGAGTCATTAACACGTGTAATGGCTGATCCCCCATCACGATAGCATGAAGACCAATTGCCTGACCCGTAGTCCGTCTTGCTCCTCAAATAATTTTCGGGTTAACGTGAAAACGTCTCTCGAGTTTATCTCTCTAATGTTGTTTTCCCATCTTTCATTTTATCAGCTTAGTTCCTTTATTATGCCCCAATTACTCATCCATTGAGCGGTAGTTAAACTGAACCCAAATTTAAAAAAAGTTCCTTTTGCTAAGCAAGCTACAGTCTTGATAAGTCAGATATATTGTTTGTTAACACATTTCTCAACAATGAACAGTCAGTTTTATCAAGCTAACATATCCTAACACAACGAGTAAGAGTATTAACTGGTCTAATTATTTTATTAGACCAGTATATATTATTAGATTATACTGGTATATATATATATATATATATATATATATATATATATATATATATATATATATATATATATATATATATATATATATATATTGTGACAATAATCTCCTTCAAGAGATTGAGCCTGCTCTTCCCTCCACAATTACGTCGATACAACTATATAAAACTACTATGGAAGAAATGTCCAACAACGACAACAACATCTCCAAGGCTTGCCAGAGCGCAAAACGTATGCAGCCAGGAACACCTGCTCAGACTCAAACCGCCAAACTACCCGTCTTGCTGCCGGCTCCTCTGATTGGTCGCCGGTCGGGCTGCAACTGCACTCCACCCCCCCCCATACTACTTGATGTCTGGGGCCGCCACGACCTCAGTCCTCAGAATATTCCGTGCTTTCACAAAGTTAACACTTCTCCCTGCTAGACGTAAGCTTTGGCGTACGTGTACTAAGAGAGGTGATAGCTTAAAGCCAATATTCCAGCACCTCTCATTACTTGTATATTGCACTTCTTGTTATTTTGCTCACTTGTCTTAACGTAACTTTTCATTGTGTCATTTAATTATTCTTATTATTTTGATTGATTGATTTTATTATACGAATTTGTTTGACCATTTTATTCATGTTTTATTTCTTTAACGTAATTAAAATTTCATTGTTAAAATTTACTTGTGTTTTGTGTGTCTTCTCCTTACCTTACCACAGACGAAGTTCCAGATTTTCTATATTTTTTTATACTATGTGACGAGGCCATACCCCTAGCTTTGAACAGCCGAACACCAACTCGTTACCGTCACATATTATATGGGGGCCTGTCCTAGGAGCTTCACTCAGGTACTGGTGCCAAGTGGTAATTTATGGTAAGCGTATTTAACTTTGTTAACGTAGCTTTTACTATTTTTCATTCAATTTCATTTTTTATAAGGTGCGGTGTATTGTGCATTACGAGAGTAACATATAGTGAAGGTGAGACAACTTTGGATTACGTGGTGACTGTAGGCCTCAGTCATACTCTTTATTGGTCATCTCTCCCTCCGTGTTATTACTCGTGTTTACCATCTTTGTCCCTTGGATATTTCTCATTTTGACAGATCATCATATTGGTACCCTGGTACTGTGGTCTGCCCCGGGTCAAGAGTACCCAATCTTCTGCAATCTGACTGTAGGAGGACAAAGAGGGCCATAGTTCCTCTAGCTCGAACTTTAGTTGCTGAATTGGGACCTCAGCAGCAGTTCTCGTCACCAGTTGACACCTCGCACCCCTACACGTCAGTCAGAGATGATGATACATACAACGGTAGGGAATTAGCTTACTTTTTCAGAGCACAAAAGTTCGCTAATTCTGTAAGTATCATATTAAATTCAGTAGGAAAAACTTGCTTTATGTCCTATAGAGACTTGGCAAGGTATGCCTACATCCTTGGACTACCAATTTTACTTTTGAGGCAATTTACTGTTTCATTTGTTTTCGAAACTCTGTTTCATTTGTTAGTAGGATTTTCTTGCCCTTATCCTCTTACATGAGTACCGGGTACAAGATTTCCTGCTCCCTTGATTTAATTTAATCATTTAACATCTTTTACTTAACTTTAATTGTTAAAGATCTCACAGGATAGGTACCAGTTGCCACGTTGTCCTGTTTCTGACATTCACTATTGAATATTCGTGTTACATTTATTTGCTAATTTCACCATGTTTCGTCTCCAAGCTTTCCGTGCAAATCCAGCAGGTGAAATAGGGACTTTAAGTCATGCCAAGAAGACTGAATTACAAACTCTTGCACATGAGTATCAACTAACAGTTCCCTACCAAGCCAACAAGAGTGAAATACACAACCTGTTGCTGGATCATTTCCTAGAGCAAGGTAAGATAGACTCTGAAACTCATGAAACTTACTATAATGCAGATAAAACTGACTTGGCAACGATGAAACTTAAACTAGAGCTGGCCAAGATTGAGCGTGAGCAGCAAAGGGAAGCAGCTGCCATACGAAGGGAAGAACAAGAACGAGAAATCACCCTCAGAGAACGTGAAACTACTTTGAGGAGGGAAGAACAAGAACGAGAAATCACCCTCAGAGAACGTGAAACTACTTTGAGGAGAGAAGAACAAGAACGAGAAATCGCCCACAAGGAACGTGAACTCGCCCTCCAGGAACGTGAGGTTGCAATGCTCCAGGAGCGGGAACGCGTACAGCTTAAAACACTCCAGGAGCGGGAACGCGTACAGCTTGAAACCAAACAACGCGAGTTGGAGATGCAACGCGAACATGACAAGCAACAAGCGACTCTGGCTCTAGAGTGTCGTCAACGAGAATACACGTTGGAAACTTCACACCTCGCTCAACGCCAGCAAGCTACTGCCAATCTTCCCGTCAGTTTTAATATATCACATGCAAGTAAGTTAATGCCATCCTTTGTAGAAGCAGAAGTTGACGTGTTTTTCACCACCTTTGAAACTCTTGCTAATCAACTCAGTTGGCCTGTCGACCAATGGGCCACACTTCTCAGAGTCCATCTTACAGGTAGAGCTGCAGTCACACTCAGTACTTTGGCGTCTGAGAATGACTACCACACTCTGAAACAAGCAGTGTTGGACGCCTACCTACTTTCCACAGAAAGTTATAGAAGGAAATTCCGTGACCACCTGAAGGCAAGTACCACTACCTTCCTCGAGTTTGCTAACACGAAACGGAGGTATTTCATGAAATGGCTGGAAGCAGCACATGTCTCTACTTTTGCAGAACTCGTCAACCTGATGCTTGTTGAATAATTCTTGAGACGTGTGCCGCCTCCTGTCCGCCTCTACTTAGCAGATAAAGAAGAAACCGACTACCTGAAGTGTGCTAAGTCGGCTGACACTTACAGCCTCATCCACCGGCTGACACCCGAACCATCCTCCAGTAAGAAGTCGTGGTACAGTTACGAGAAAGTGAGCCCCGATCAAGCTGGTTCACAACTGTACTGCAAGTATTGTAGACTCTATGGACATACCATAGACAAGTGTGGTAAGTCTCAATACAAGGGAACCTCTGACCAACAAAAACCCAAACCAACTCCTCCTAAGTCCGGTAAGCCTGTGATGAATGTTGGTGTTAATGTTAATGATCTTTCTCTTTTCAGTAACCACCTGTATACTGGAACTGTCTCTGCCAACGGTTCAAATCCGGAGGGACGTTTCAAATTGAAGATCTTGAGGGACACAGCGGCTCTTCAATCGATCATCTTGAAGTCGGCTGTGCCCAACATCACCTACACCGGAGAAACTGTCTTCATCACTGACCTCACTGCTACCACTCCATACCCTCTCGCCAGAGTCCACCTGGATTGTCCCTACGTGAACGGGGAAGTCCAAGTCGCCGTCAGGGAAAAGCCTTTTCCCATGCCTGGAGTGCAACTTCTCCTAGGCAACGACTTGGCAGAAGACCTGCAACCGACCAACCTGATCGTCATGGACAAACCCCAGGTGTGTAACTCTGTGCCAAGTAACCCTATTCTAGAGTATGTTCCAGCAGAGGTTCAAGAGAGTGATGAAGTTTCTCCTCCGGTTCTCGTGACCACCCGTGCACAAGCCGCACGTCCACAGCCAGCTGACTCTACTGCTACCGCTGTCCCTCAAGACCCTCAGAAACTCCCCCCGCATCTGACCAAGTTGGAGTTCCGTAAATTGCAGAGGGAAGATCTTACTTTAACACCATTGTTTTTCCAGGCTGAGACTCAACCCGACAGTATTCCTGGGTTCTTCCTAGAGAACGACTTGCTCTACCGCAGATATAGACCCAGTAAACTGAAGGAGGAGGACGATTGGGCCAACATCGAACAACTTGTGATTCCCACCAGCCTGCGGCCCACTATTCTACACCTGGCCCACGGAGCGCTCTCCCACTACGGCTTCAACAAGACTTACCATGGAATTCGTCAAGACTACTACTGGCCAGGTATGGTAAATAACGTCAAACAGTACGTAAAACAGTGTCATACATGTCAGATGGCAGGCAAACCGAACATCTCCATTCCCAGAGCGCCACTGATTCCCATACAGGTGCCTGCGGAACCTTTCCACAGACTCATAATAGACTGTGTCGGTCCTTTACCTCGGACCAGTTCAGGTAACGCCTACATCCTAACCATCCTGTGTCCTACCACCAGATTTCCCATAGCAGTTCCAGTGAAGAACATCACGGCTGCTACGGTTATAAAACATCTATTGAAGATCTTCACTCAATACGGATTTCCCAGGGAGATTCAGAGCGACTGTGGTACCAACTTCACCAGTGATCTCTTCAAAAGGACACTGGAGGAGTTCAACATCAAACAGGTATTGTCCAGCCCCTATCATCCTGCTTCACAGGGTTCTCTTGAACGTAGTCATCAGACAATCAAAGCACTCTTGAAAAAGTTTTGTAGTGAAACCTCTAAGGATTGGGATAAGCAGATTGACCTTATAATGTGTATTTTCAGAAGTCTCCCCAATGAGTCCCTAGGAGTATCTCCTTATGAGATGCTCTACGGCCGTAAGTGCCGTACTCCCCTTAAGGCTTTCAAAGACTCTCTCCGAGATGCCACCTTCAGTGAGCATCAGAATGTGCCCCAGTTTCTTCAAAACCTTCAACACATTCTAGGGAGAGTCCACCGTTTTGCCCATGATAATCTATTGAAAGCCCAGGAGAAGATGAAAACTCATTACAACCAGACCAGCAAAGTACGAAAATTTAAGCCGGAAGACTTCGTGCTTGCATATTTCCCTATCCCAGGTTCACCTTTACAAAACAGATTTTCAGGACCCTACTGCGTCAAAGAGTGCAGGAATAACAACAACTACGTAATAGAGACTCCAGATAGGCGGCGGAAGACCCAGCTGTGCCACGTCAACCTCCTGAAGCAATATAATGGTACTCCTCCCACTGTCCTGATTAACTGTTCTACCTTCACAGAACCCTACATCCACAGTGAGACCTTCCCAGCTTCTCCTCCCGAAAGCACTGACAAGGAGTCAGCGCTTTCTAATTCCGAAATCCTTAATGATCTTCCCAAATGCTTTCAGGATAATACTCGTGCTCCTTTGCCATATTCTAATTCCACTCTCACCTCGTCAGATAAGCCCTTCATCCTCCATGTCGACGCCAGTGGTACCGACGTTGGTGGTGTCGTGATGCAGCAACGAGGCGAGAAGAATACACCTGTCAGCAACTACTGCTATAAGGAACTACGGAACAATTGGCAAGGAGCTACTCTTCCTCATCCTGAAGCTCCAGCACTTCACTCCACACCTGAAAAGTGCTCGGTCCACCATCAACATGGACCACACCACCCTACACCTCCTGCAGCACGCCCACTTCTCAACTCAACGTCGTCTACTATGGGCTTGCTAACTGCAGAAATTCAACCTGGAGACACGCTATACCAAGAGTCTGACAACATCGTAGCCCATGATCTCTCCAGAGTTTATGAAGTAGAAGCGACTCCATCTATTACTCCACCACATAACGACGTACTTCTTCCAGAACCGCAGGCTTCGGGGGAGAGTTGTGACAATAATCTCCTTCAAGAGATTGAGCCTGCTCTTCCCTCCACAATTACGTCGATACAACTATATAAAACTACTATGGAAGAAATGTCCAACAACGACAACAACATCTCCAAGGCTTGCCAGAGCGCAAAACGTATGCAGCCAGGAACACCTGCTCAGACTCAAACCGCCAAACTACCCGTCTTGCTGCCGGCTCCTCTGATTGGTCACCGGTCGGGCTGCAACTGCACTCCACCCCCCCATACTACTTGATGTCTGGGGCCGCCACGACCTCAGTCCTCAGAATATTCCGTGCTTTCACAAAGTTAACACTTCTCCCTGCTAGACGTAAGCTTTGGCGTACGTGTACTAAGAGAGGTGATAGCTTAAAGCCAATATTCCAGCACCTTTCATTTACTTTTATATTGCACTTCTTGTTATTTTGTCTTAACGTAACTTTTCATTGTGTCATTTAATTATTCTTATTATTTTGATTGATTGATTTTATTATACAAAATTGTTTGTCCATTTTATTCATGTTTTGTTTATTTAACGTAATTAAAATTTCATTGTTAAAATTTACTTGTGTTTTGTGTGTCTTCTCCTTACCTTACCACAGACGAAGTTCCAGATTTTCTATTTTTTTTTATACTATGTGACGAGGCCATACCCCTAGCTTTGAACAGCCGAACACCAACGCGTTACCGTCACAATATAAATAAATAAATAAATATATATATATATATATATATATATATATATATATATATATATATATATATATATATATATATATATATATATATATATATATATATATATATATATATATATATATTGCCTGTTCATTACAACTATTTAACACTGGGAAGGGGTCAGGATAAGGATTTGGGATGGGATGGGGAGGAATGGTGCCAAACCACTTGGACGGCGGTCGGGGATTGAACGCCTAGGACTGCTACTCTGCATTTAAATTACTAACTTACCTGAGAGTCTATATCCCTACATGTCAATGTTTGTGTATACTGGTAATGTGAGGAACATACAGAAGATAAGGGTAGCTGAACACCACAAAATGCTGATGGACAACTTTATTAATGTTGCATAATGAAATGTGTAAGTACTTCATTCATAATGATGTGCTGCCCGAAATCTTAGCGAAGTATCCAAAATTTGCTTACTGTAGGTAATGCATGCAGATGACTGTAAAGCTGCCGCCCAGTTGGGTGGGTGTGGAGCACATGACTGTAAAGCTGCCGCCCAGTTGGGTGGGTGTGGAGCACATGACTGTAAAGCTGCCGTCCAGTTGGGTGGGTGTGGAGCACATGACTGTAAAGCTGCCGCCCAGTTGGGTGGGTGTGGAGCACATGACTGTAAAGCTGCCGCCCAGTTGGGTGGGTGTGGAGCACATGACTGTAAAGCTGCCGCCCAGTTGGGTGGGTGTGGAGCACATGACTGTAAAGCTGCCGTCCAGTTGGGTGGTGTGGAGCACATGACTGTAAAGCTGCCGCCCAGTTGGGTGTGTGTGCAGCACATGACTGTAAAGCTGCCGCCCAGTTGGGTGGGTGTGGAGCACATGACTGTAAAGCTGCCGCCCAGTTGGGTGGGTGTGGAGCACATGCCTGTAAAGCTGCCGCCCAGTTGGGTGGGTGTGGAGCACATGACTGTAAAGCTGCCGTCCAGTTGGGTGGGTGTGGAGCACATGACTGTAAAGCTGCCGTCCAGTTGGGTGGTGTGGAGCACATGACTGTAAAGCTGCCGCCCAGTTGGGTGTGTGTGCAGCACATGACTGTAAAGCTGCCGCCCAGTTGGGTGGGTGTGGAGCACATGACTGTAAAGCTGCCGTCCAGTTGGGTGGGTGTGGAACACATGACTGTAAAGCTGCCGCCCAGTTGGGTGGGTGTGGAGCAAGACTAGTAACTGTGTGACTCACCATAAATGTAAAATGCCTTGTATAGTGACTGTTGTGAGCCTCTTGTTGATCACCTGTGACACAGATTATTGATGTGTGTATTTGTGTAGGTGATTAAATATGTATGTGTATGTATATATGTATACGTATATATATATATATATATATATATATATATATATATATATATATATATATATATATATATATATATATATATATATATATATATATATATATATATATATATATATATGTGTGTATGTATGAGTGTGTGTACATGTGTATACAACATTAATAATTGTGTAACTAGCGTCAAACATTGTTATTTGCTTAGCTAAACGAACTAGAGGGTTCAGTTCCTGAACCGATTATGTGCCACTGTAATCCTTTACACCACCGCCCACGGGATAGGTATGGGGTGCATAATAAAGAAAGAAATAGAAGAAATTGAAATTGCATAATACGGTTATTGACATTCAATAATAGTAAGATAAAGTAATGAGGACCAAATGGGAGACCAGTGATCAGATGAATATTACAGACTCAAGGGAAGCCTTCTCTTCTTGTATATAATAGAATAAATAAATTCGTTTGTTTAATTCTAATGCTTGTAGGCGAGAACAGTTGTGAATGCCAGCTAGCGCACAAGTACATGAGCGCCCAAAATACTTTTACACAAAAGACATGTACAGACAGGCGTGTGACTTCTGACTTCTTTTGTATTGATTAATATTAAATATTAGGCGCTTACCTATAATAGTTATCATTTTATACATGTATAACTATCACATAATAAATATGAAAGGAGTTTATCCAAAAACTGACAGAAGTGTTGTGTTTTGTGCGTTGTATCGTGTTTGTGGGCATTAGGGTGTTGTGTTTACGCTGGCGTGCGGCGTCCTTACCAGCTCCGGATTATGTCTATTACATCACTAAACTTCATTTAATAACTATATGCCTGTTAAATAGAAGATTTTAATTGTTAATAGCATTATATTGTCGTTTTAATATGGAACACGTACACATATGCGAAACGTCGAAAGCTGGTGTCCGAAGTGGTAAAAATATTAGTGTGCGATGTTGTCAATGTACGGAGTGTCTTGTATCCTACGAGGCAGCTGCTGTTGGCAAATACGTGGCAGCTGCTATTGGCCCATACGAGGCAGCTGCTATTGGCCCATACGGGGCAGCTGCTATTGGCCCATACAGGGCAGCTGCTATTGGCCCATACGGGGAAGCTGCTATTGGCCCATATGGGGCAGCTGCTATTGGCCCATATGGGGCAGCTGCTATTGGCCCATACAGGGCAGCTGCTATTGGCCCATATGGGGCAGCTGCTATTGGACCATACGAGGCAGCTACTATTGGCCCATACGAGGCAGCTGATATTGGCCCATACGAGGCAGCTGCTATTGGCCCATACGAAGCAGCTGCTACGCGGTGTTCTGAATGTGTTGATGGTGAATGTATATAGTGTGTGACAGTGTATAGTGTGTAAATAGATTGTATATATACACAAATTAGCATGATACATAGTAAATATGTGCTGTATATGTGTACACAAGTTTCATGCACGTAACACAGTGTCTACGGACAGTACGGATGTTGTACTGCGATATTATAGTGTACGTGTTCATTATACATTGGAATGGCACATAAAAACAATGAAAATGTATTTGGAAAGGTGC
This sequence comes from Procambarus clarkii, assembly GCF_040958095.1. Lineage (NCBI taxonomy): Eukaryota > Metazoa > Arthropoda > Malacostraca > Decapoda > Cambaridae > Procambarus > Procambarus clarkii. The sequence goes on from NC_091183.1 coordinate 15,370,834, forward strand.
GCAAAAAATGAACGAAAATATATTCGCGGCAACTCGCGCGCCCCGCCCCGAGCGCCCCACCGCCCCCGAGAGCTTACGGCACGGGCGCACGGGGATTGATGACGTCACGCCCCAACTTCCGGACCCCATAGCAGCCAAAGTAAGTACAATTTCGACTTTTTTTTTACATACCCATACTGAGGGAAGGGTTTTTGACACTTTAAAAAGAAAAAAGAATTTTTTCAGAGAATTTATTTCCTGCACACTGCGGGGGTGTCACATTTGGAGGCAACGCAGTTAAGGGGTTAAGCGTCAAAACAAAAATGCGTATACTCTTTTCACTCTCCTGACCTTAGTTCTCAAGCTACGTATTTCATTTTGGTACCAACGTGTTTGCAATAAAATTCTCTAAAAGAACATCAGTAAAAATGGTCACGAAAAGTATATGGATACCAGCATCAAATAAATAACTACGTAGATGACTCGCCGTGAGCGCCCAACTGCAACAAAATGTTTTTACTCTTGGGATTGTTATCACTTCCACACTTGTTCTACAGCGTTAATTTTGGTATCAATGGACTCGCAATGAAATTCCCAACACGGTGATATGAATATAAACGTAGAATAATGGTCGCGGCCCACCCGCAAGAGTGTGGGAAGTGGCGAAACTGTTACCCAGTATTGGTTGTAGTGTGTGGTGGTGGTTGAAGTGTGTGGTGGAGGTTGTAGAGTGAGATAATAACAGTAGTGTGTGGTGGTGGTAGTTGTAGTGTGTGGTGGTGGTTGTAGTGTGTGGTGGAGGTTGTAGAGTGAGATAATAACAGTAGTGTGTGGTGGAGGTTGTAGTGTGTGGTGGTGGTGATAGTGTGTGGTGGTGGTGGTGGTAGTGTGTGGTGGAGGTTGTAGTGTGTGGTGGTAGCTGTAGTGTGTGGTGGTAGCTGTAGTGTGAGGTGGTGGTGGTAGTGTGTGGTGGTGGTGGTAGTGTGTGGTGGTGGTTGTAGTGTGTGGTGGTGGTTGTAGTGTGTGGTGGAGGTTGTAGAGTGAGATAATAACAGTAGTGTGTGGTGGTGGGCTTCTTATATGTGCTATCAATCTGCTGTGTGGTGCCTATTATTTTTGTTTAAATTACTAGTTGATGCCGGCACGGCAGTTAAGGCCGGCATGGCAGTTGATGCCGGCACAGTATGTGCTGTCTGTGAATTCCTCAACCTTTATATCAGGCAATTTATATATTAGAATAATAATTAGGTTTATTTTTCTTCCTTAATTCCAAGAACCTCTACCACCACATTGAGTTTAGTAGCTCTGTGCACGTCAGGTGCTGTTTAATATACAGACCTACTCCTCCATTTGACCTAGTTTCTCTATCACATCTATATAAATTGTAGTTGGTAATCCAGATTTTACTATCCATGTAATCTTTTTTATTTATTTTTATATATCTAATTGATTTTTTCTAACAGTTAAACAGAAAATAGTTTAATGGTATTTATTTATTACATTAGAAAGTTATATAATGTAATGTTGCGATTGAAAGACATACATTATACTCTATTGCCTTAAAGTTTATGCATTATTGTAACAGGTACAAATGCTGTTCTAGTTGGGAGGTGCATATTGTAATGACACAGTGAGATATATTTACATATCAAGTATTGCTGATATGTTGAACCATGTACTGAACAAGATTGGTGGAAACAGATACAAGGTTAAGATTGCTGTAGTCTAGTCTAATTCAATCATTTTTAGTAAGCTTTGAGAACATTTATGGTTGAAGTTGCCGGTGCCAGTGGACAACTTTGTGCTTTAGGCCTAGTGGAGATTGGTCCACCAGGCTGTTGTTTGGAGTGGCCCGCAGACCCACATACAGTCTGCATATAATACACAGTCTGTTGATCAATTGAACTACAGTAGTTAGTTTTTATCATCCGAATGCACCAATATGTCTTCATTCTTCCCAGATGAAGGAACTAGGTAATGTTCATCATCTGAATGCACCATCTGAAGTTTTTCCACACTTGATATTGATTCCACACTTAAATACCATTGCAAGTATTTCACAGCACACCAGGCTAAAAACAAACTCCAAAATAGCACCTGTCTATCTGTTTACAATCAAAATATCCTCAAAAAAGCAAGAGTAACGCCAGTCCATAAAGGAGGCAATCCGGCGGACATAAACAATTATAGACCAATATCAAATCTACCCATTCTATCAAAAATATTTGAAAAAATTATTGTAATTATTGACTGTAATTACCATATTATGTATCCTCACATTCCCAATGTACCTTCTTGTATATGCATAAATAAATAAATAAATTAAATAAATATAACGCACTTCTCAGCCTACTATGCCGGACTGGACTTGTGATCCTGTGGTCCTAGATTCGATCCCAGGCACTGGCGAGAAACAATGGGCAGAGTTTCTTTCACCCTATGTCCCTGTTACCTAGCAGTAAAATAGGTACCTACGGTGTGAGTCAGTTATTACAGGATGCTTCCTGGGGGTGGAGGCCTGGTCGAGGACCAGGCCGCAGGCACACTACAAAAAAAAAAATTATGAATTATTATTCAATAACTGTTAGAGTGCCACAGGGCAGCATCTTGGGATCTCTCCTATTTCTTATATATATCAATGATCTGCCTATTGTCTCTAACATTTGTTTCAAACTGCAGGTACTGCAGGCAACTACTACAACACTACTGAACTGGTACAAACTGCAGGTACTGCAGGCAACTACTACAACACTACTGAACCGGTACAAACTGCAGGTACTGCAGGCAACTACTACAACACTACTGAACCGGTACAAACTGCAGGTACTGCAGGCAACTACTACAACACTACTGAACCGGTACAAACTGCAGGTACTGCAGGCAAATACTACAACACTACTGAACCGGTACAAACTGCAGGTACTGCAGGCAACTACTACAACACTACTGAACTGGTACAAACTGCAGGTACTGCAGGCAACTACTACAACACTACTGAACCGGATCATTCACGTAGTAACAAAGGAAAAAATCTACAGAAAGGTAATGTGAAAAAATAACATGCAGCATTTTTTTTTCTATGGTACTATACTTTGCTCAGTTGTTAATTTTATATGAAGTTCTCACAAATTCAATAATAATAGGTGTTTTTACATTGAACTTTATTACCATCCTTATCTCTAATTTTAAAAAATGTGATATGAACTGCCAAATTCTATTATTTGTGGCTACGCCTATGGTGTCCCATCCCAGCACTGTCATATAATGCTTTGAAACTACTGATAGTTTTGGCCTCCATCACCCTCTCACCTAACTTGTTCCAACCGTGTCTACCACGCTGCTTGCAAAAGTTAATTTTCTAATATTTCTGTGGCATCTTTGTTTGGTTTCCTTTTACAATATCTTCTTTTTATTCTACCATCTAGTTTTGGCATTTTATGCCTCTAAGCTGGGAGCCACTTATTGGCATGTCTATACCTTTTCCAGTTTGTTGATGTGATTCTTTAGTTATGGGCACCATACAACCGCTGCATATTCCAGCTGTGGTCTAACAAAAGTTTTAGACAATTTCTTTAGTATTTGACCTATGTATTTAAAAGCAATTCATAAATGTAAGCAAGTGTAGCATTTTTCTCCAGGTGTTCTTCACATTTAGCTTTAATTATTTTTTCCAATATTTTCACTTACACTTGTAATACAGGGTTCGAGGTTCCCTATAGTGTCCTTTATTGAAATAGAGTTTAACAACCATTTCAATGTCCCTATTTTCTTTTAGATTATATCTTAACATATAATAAATGTCCAACAAGACATGATTACTCTTTCCAAAGGGAGGATGGTATTGAATATCAAATATCTCTTCTCCTTTTTTTGTGAATATTTGATCTAGTACTGATGGAATAATTTATATAATAATCACTAGAAATTATTTAGATAAGAATTTGAATTTATGCATGTCTTTGTTTTGGCATGCCTCTATTTCCACATGTTACATTTCTGCATGTCTCCAATTCTGGAAGTGTTCACTTTTGCATGTGCCTGACAAGGATGTTATATGCACCAGCTTTAATTATTACTCACTCTTGTAACAACCCCCACACCAGCTTTTCTCAGCAGACAGTTTCCCACAAATTGTATATAATGCATGACTTATTTTTAGAATTTTAATACATATTGCATCTGTCAATACATTATTAACAATAATATAGGTAATATGGTAGTCTAATGTAGAAATTTGACACTCTTTAACAGAATGTACGAGTATAAGCGTAATGTAATAATTCAATAATTACTATTTGTAGTTTTATGTATTTAAAACTATTTGGTAAATATTTTCTATACAATGCTAATACGCTTCCACCCTTGACAGAATCTGTGGTGCAAGCCTTACCTTGTTGAGCGCAAGAAGAAATGTGTCTTCAAAGCCTTGAATATTTGCAATGTAATATTAAGTAAGTAAATTTTATAATTTTTGTATTATATATGTATGTGTATATACTGTATATGGATATATGTGTATATATTTGCATATCAAGTATTGCTGATATGTTGAAGCATGTACTGTATTGGTGGAAACAGATACACGGTTAAGATTGCCAATTTACTGTAGACTAGTCTAATTCAATCATTTTTAGTAATCTTTGAGAACATTTATGGTTGAAGTTGCCGGTGCCAGTGGACCACTTTGTGCTTTAGGCCTGGTGGAGCTTGGTCCACCAGGCTGTTGTTTGGAGTGGCCCGCAGATCCACATACAGTCTGCATATGATATACAGTCTGCTGAACTACAGTAGTTAGCTTTTATCATCCGAATGCACCAATATGTCTTCATTCTTCCCAGATGAAGGAACTACAGTAGTTAGTTTTTATCATCCGAATGCACCAATATGTCTTCATTCTTCCCAGATGAAGGAACTAGGTAATGTTCATCATCTGAATGCACCATCTGAAGCTTTTCCACACTCATGATACACGAGAGGTTTAAAAAACTTTTAAAACTTTTAAAACTTTTTGACCTATGTATTTAAAAACAATTCTAAAGTTAGAAAGTGTAGCATAGGCCCCTCGCAGAATGTTCTTAATATGATCCTCAGGTTATAGTTTTCTATCTAAAACCACCCCTAGATCTCTTTCTTGATCAGAATTCTTTATAGATCTCTGTGGCTCGATCATAGAAACTGAGTAAATTCGTTACACTGGACCTTTCAGATCGAATACCATGCTGACAGTCTGATATATCATTCAGTACGTCTGCATCTGAAATTGAGCAATACCGGATTTATTATTTGGTTTTATAAATTTTATACTTATAATCTTAACTTATTTCAGAGACCACAAGTAATCTGGGCTTCGAACTCAACAGAAAAGCCTTCCGTAGACCTGCTTCTTTGCTACATAATAGACAAAATTTAGTAAGTATTGATTTATTATGTGTTTGTTTATTTATTTATTTTTTCTTTATATACAAGAAGGTACATTGGGGGAGAGTACAGTGACTTCAAGTTATACATTCTTGTAAAGCAACTAGCACTCATAGCGTTTCGGGCAGATCTAAGTATAGAACAAGGAACTTACCATCTTTTTTATTTCTGATGTTAACATTGTGTAACTGTTGATGAATTGCATTTGTTGATTTGCTCCAAAGCAAGATGTTGTAGGTCCTTTCTATGTTTAGTGTGAGTTTGTTGGTTGACATTAATAAGTGGATTTTTTTTTTATTTATTGTTTACATCATTATTTAATATGAGTGGGTCTGGAGTCTGAGTAGATGAGGTTAGTATCATCATTATCTCATATCTCAGTGATTTTGTCGTAATGGTCAAGTAGCTGTACAGTACAAGTAGAGGACATGAGAGATAGCTGTAAGAGATATTTCAATATCTTCCTGCTCTAAATCCATGTTGGCCTGGATTGTGGAGGTCATTGGTCTCTATAAAACTAGTAACCTGACTCCTGATCACTCTCAAATAATTTTATTATGTGGGATGTTAGTGCAACTGGTCTATAATTCTTTGCCAATGCTTTACTACCTCCCTTGTGTAGAGGAGCTATGTCTGCTGCTTTAAGAGCCTCTGGTATCTCCCCCGTGTCCAAGCTCTTCCTCCACACTATACTGAGTGCCTGTGCTACTGGCACTTTGCATTTATTTATAAATATTGAATTCCATGAGTATGGACCCGGGGCTGAATGCATGGGCACATTGTCAATTTCTCTTTCAAAATCTGTCACACTCGTGTTGATATCAGTTATATTTACAGGGGTTTGGATATCACCCATAAAGAAGTTGTCCGGATCCTCCACTTTCATGCTTTGTATCGGAGTGCTAAACATGTCCTCATACTGCTTTTTTAGGATTTCACTAATTTCTTTGTCATCTTCAGTATATGAACCTTCACTAGTACGAATAGGTCCAATACAATCCAGTGGTTTTTGCTTTTCCTTGTGTAGGATTTTTATTACCTAGAACATTTTCCCAGTGAATGTTTGTAAGTTCTCTGTTTTTTTTCTCCCAGTCTATCCTTTTATTATTAAAATTGAATATATTGAATAGCCCTTCTCGCTTGTTGTTTCTCTTGGGCCTACTACCGTTATTGATGTTAGTTTGCACTTCAATGAGCTTGTGGTCCAAGTACGTAGTGTCTGAGACAGTAATGTCTCTGATTAGCTCATCATTGTTCGTGAATATGAGGTCGAGTGTGTTCTCGTTCCTAGTCCGTTTTGTTATCTGCTGATTGAGCGAGAATTTGTCACAGAATCTCAGTAGTTCTCTGACCTGTGATTGGTTATTTCCATTTCCATTTTGGGTGTGTTGTTTTGGTAGTGATTCGTCCAGTTCTGGTAGTAGTGCGGTTGTTGTGTGGTGTAGTACTTGTGTGCTTGTTAATGACTTGTATTCCAGTCTTGTGGGTATCTCCTTTCCCCTACGGGCCAACTGCTTTGTTCTTACCTAGCATTTTGCTTTGTTTTGGTATGAATGTTTGTGTGCCTTCATTGTATATTTTGCAAAATTTGCCATATATCTCATTATTTACTCCTCTGCCTAGCAACAAGTCTGTATAATTATACTCATTAACAGTTTTTCAAAGTTCCCCATAGTGTCCTTTATTGAAATCGAGTTCATGAACCGTTTCAATGTCCTTATTTTCTTCTAGATTATATCTTAAAGTATATTTAAATGTTATTGTTATTATTGTTATTAAATGTTATTGTGACATTGCATTGCAATTGAGCTATGTTGTTTACCATACCGTTCATTTCGTGAGTGTAAGTATAGATGACACACTTGTGACAGGTAAAACCATGCCTTTTTTGAAAAACAGCGCCGTCTGTTGCACGTAAGAGCAACCCACACTATATTATGTTGCGATATTATTTCAGTATTTCCGATTGCATTGATAATTTGAATTTTCATAGATTTCAATTTATTTTCATTTTGATTTAATAATTTTGTGTGACATTGCATTGAAATTGAGCTGTGTTGTTTACCATACTGTTCATTTCATGAGTATAGTTTATTTTTTTATTTTTTTCATTTCATTTTTTGTTCTTATTTTTCAGTGATGTGAATATCAGATCATTTGATGTTCCCAATTTTCTGATGGAAGTATCAGACCATTATAGAATGCATCGGATGAGGTAGTTTGGAATGGTGGGGAGGACGAGAGGGGGGGATGGTGGGGAAGACGAGGGGACAGAGGAGAGGGTAATGGTGGGGAGGACGAGGGGACTGGGGAGTTGGGGATGGTGGGGACAGGGGAATGGAGAATGCTGGGGAGGACAAAGGGACAGGTGAATGGGAGATGGTGGGGTAGGAAGAAGGGACAGGGAAGTGGGAATAGTGGGGAGGATGTGGGGACGGGGAAGTGGGAAGGACGAGAGGACTGTGGAATGGGGAATGGTGGGAAGGACGAGAGGACTGTGGAATGGGGAATGGTGGGAAGGACAAGGGGACGGAGGAAGACTGGAGAACAGGGGGACACCTCAATAAACGCCAACAATGTATTATTACTCTGTGGCTTCTTGTCTCCCGACAAAGTGAATTATAATTATATATATTAATTAATTCTTATAAATTTCCAGAAGCCTGTATCAACACCCACACTAATGCAACTGAAAGAGATGTTGAGACAAGTATTGCTGATATGTTGAACGCCCCAAACAAACTCGGTGGAAACAGATAAAAGGTAAAGTTTGTCAATTTGCTGTAGTCTAATTCAATCTCTTTTTAGTAATCTTTGAGAACATTTATGCTATGAATAAGATAAAATAATGTAACTGATTTTGACTAAATATGTAGATATATTTAATTTTCTGAGCACTAATAATGAAAGAAAACCAAAATAAGAGGTGGCTACTATCTCTAATAATGGGCTGGAATAATGCAGGATATAATATTGTTTTATATAGATTCTTGTTTTAGTTTTTTTCTATAATATGGAAAGGGTTTTTAATTAATAAATTAAATATTATATAAAATAATTTATGTATTATTGAAAACAATTAGTAACAAACAATATTTCATTACAGGGTGGTGAAGCAAGAAGACATGTGCATCACACAACAGACTTGGATATGACGAATACTGAATATGGTGGCGAGCCTGGTGGCATACCGCTGAATCTTCTCTAGTGTCTATATAGAATCTATATATATGTGTCTGTGTGTATATATGTATATATAATAAATAAATAAATAAATTATATATATATATATTATTAAATATGACCGAAAGAGTAAGATTAATAATTCTAACACGAATTTTCTCACTCTTTCGTACATTTCTTTTCACTGTTGGTGGTAATTCAAAAATCAATTCTCCAAAATTCTGGATTTGAATTGATTTTTGAATTACCACCAACAGTGAAAAGAAACCTACTTTTATACAATAATATATATATATATATATATATATATATATATATATATATATATATATATATATATATATATATATTATTTACATATATATGTATATATATTATTTATATATATATATATATTGTGACGATAATCTCCAAGAGATTGAGCCTGCTCTTCCCTCCAAAAATACGTTGATACATCTATATAAAACTACTATGGAAGAAATGTCCAACAACGACAACAACACCAGCAAGGTTTGCCAGAGCGCAAAACGTATGCAGCCAGGAACACCTGCTCAGCCTCAAACCGCCAAACTACCTGTCTTGTTGCCGGCTACTCGCTGATTGGCCGCCGGTCCAGCTGCTACTACACTCACCCACCATACTACTTGATGTCTGGGGCCGCCACGACCTCAGTCCTCAGAATATTCAGTGCTTTCATACGGTTAACACTTCTTCCTGGTAGACGAAGCCTTGGCTTACGTGTACTGAGAGAGGTGATAGCTTAAAGCCAATATTCCGGCACCTCTCATTTTATTGTATATTGCACAGCTTGTTATTACTCACTTGTCTTAACGTAACTTTTCATTTTTTCATTTAATTATTCTTATTATTTTGATTGATTGATTTTATTATACGAATTTGTATGTCCATTTTATTCATGTTTTGTTTATCTAACGTAATTAAAATTCCATTGTTAAAATTTACTTGTGTTTTGAGTGTCTTCTCCTTACCTTACCACAGACGAAGTTCCAGATTTTCTATTTTTTTTTTATTCTATGTGACGAGGCCATACCCCTAGCTTTGAACAGCCGAACACCAACGCGTTACCGTCACATATTATATGGGGGCCTGTCCGGGATATCACCAAGCCTTTCGTCCTTCATGTCGACGCCAGTGGTACCTGCGTTGGTGGTGTCCTGATGCAACAACGAGGCGAGGAGGTTCTACCTGTCAGCTACTACAGCTACAAATTGAAACCAAATTGAGTGGTGGTGGTGGCAATAGGCGGTGGTGGTGGTGGCGGCAGGCGGTTGTGGTGCTTGTGGTAGGCGGTGGTGGTGGTAGTAGTAGGCGGTGGTGGTGGTGGCGGCAGGTGGTGGTGGCGGCAGGCGGTGGTGGTGGTGGCGGTAGGCGCTGGTTGTGTTGGCGGTAGGCGGTGGTGGTGGTTGCGGCAGGCGGTGGTGGTGGTGGCATTAGGTGGTGGTGGTGGTGGCGTTAGGCAGTGTTGGTGGCGTTAGGTGGTAGTGGTGGTGGTTGCGTTAGGCAGTGGTGGTGGTAGCGGCAGGCGGTGGTGGTGGTGGTGATAGCGGCAGGCGGTGGTGGTGGCGGCAGGCAGTGGTGGTGGTGGTGGTAGCGGCAGGCGGTGGTGGTGGTGGCGGCAGGCGGTGGTGGTGGTGGCGGTAGGCGGCGGTGGTGGTGGTGGTGGTGGTGGTGGTGGCGGCAGGCGGTGGTGGTGGTTGCGGCAGGCGGTAGTGGTTGAGGTGCAGGCAGGTGGTGGTGGTGGTGGTGGCAGGCGGTAGTGGTGGTGGCGGCAGGCAGTTGTGGTGGTGGTGGTGGTGGTGCTGGTGGTAGGCGGTGGTGGTGGTAGCGGTAGGCGGTGGTGGTGGTGGCGGCAGGTGGTGGTGGCGGCAGGCGGTGGTTGTGGTGGCGGTAGGCGGTGGTTGTGGTGGCGGTAGGTGGTGGTGGTTCTTGCGGCAGGCGGTGGTGGTGGTGGCGGCAGGTGGTTGTGGTGGTTGCGATAGGCGGTGGTGGTGGTGGTGGTGGAGGTGGTGTTAGGCGGTGGTGGTGGTAGCGGTGGTGGTGGTGGCGTTAGATGGTGGTGGTGCTGGCGTTAGGCGGTGGTGGTGGTAGCGGCAGGCGGTGGTGGTGGTAGAGGCAGGTGGTGGCGTTAGGTGGTGGTGGTGGTGGCCTTAGGCGTTGGTAGTGGTAGCGGCAGTCGGTGGTAATGGTGGTGGTGGTAGTAGCGGCAGGTGGTGGTGGCGGTGGCGGCCGGCGGTGGTGGCGGTGGCGGCAGGCGGTGGTGGCTGTAGGCAGTGGTGGTGGTGGTGGTAGTAGCGGCAGGCGGTGGTGGTGGTGGCGGCAGGCGGTGGTAGTGGCAGGCGGTGGTGGTGGTGGTGGTAGCGGCAGGCGGTGGTGGTGATAGCGGCAGGCGGTGGTGGTGGTAGCGGCAGGCGGTGGTGGTGGTAGCAGCAGGCGGTGGTGGTGGTGAAGTTAGGCGGTGGTGGCGGCAGGCGGTGGTGGTGGTGGCAGTATGCGGTTGTGGGGGTGGCGGTAGGCGGTGGTGGTGGTTGCGGCAGGCGGTGGTGGTGGTAGTGGCAGGCGGTGGTGGTGGTAGCGGCAGGCGGTGGTGGTGGTGGCGTTAGGCTGTGGTGGTGGTGGTGGTGACGGCAGGTGGTGGTGGTGGTGGTGGTGGCGGTAGGCGGTGGTGGTGGTGGTAGTGGCGGCAGGCGGTGGTGGTGGTGGCGGCAGGGGGTGGTGGTGGTGGTGGTAGGTGGTGGTGGCAGTGGCTGCAGGTGGCGGTGGTGGTAGTGGCAGGCGGTGGTGGTGGTAGTGGCGGCAGGCGGTGGTGGTGGTGGCAGCAGGGGGTGGTGGTGGTGGCGGTAGGTGGTGGTGGCAGTGGCTGCAGGTGGTGGTGGTGGCAGTGGCTGCTGGTGGTGGTGGTGGTAGTGGCAGGCGGTGGTGGTGGTGGTAGCGGCAGGCGGTGGTGGTGGTGGCGGTAGGCGGTGGTGGTGGTGGTAGTGGCGGCAGGCGGTGGTGGTGGTGGCGGTAGGTGGTGGTGGTAGTGGCGGCAGGTGGTGGTGGTGGTAGTGGCGGCAGGCGTTGGTGGTGGCGGCGGCAGGCGGTGGTGGTAGTGGCGGCAGGCGGTGGTGGTGGTGGCGGTAGGCGGTGGTGGCGTTAGGTGGTGGTGGTGGTGGTTACGGTACGCGGTGGTAGTGGTGGCGGCAGGCGGTGGTGGTGGCAGTAGGTAGTGGTGGTGGCGGTAGGCGGTGGAGGTGGTGGCGGCAGGCGGTGGTGGTGGTGGTGGTAGGCGGTGGTGGTGGTTGCATTAGGCGGTGGTGGAGGCGTTAGGCGGTGGTGGTGGTGGCGTTAGGCGGTGGTGGTGGTGGCGTTAGGCGGTAGGCGGTGGTGGTGGTGGCGGTAGGCGGTGGTGGTGGCGGTAGGCAGTGGTGGTGGTAGCGGCAGGCGGTGGTGGTGGTGGTAGCGGCAGGCGGTGGTGGTGGTAATAGTGGCTGGTGGTGGTGGTGATGACGGCAGGCGTTGGTGGCGGTAGGCGGTGGTGGTGGTGGTGGCAGGCGGTGGTGGTGGTGGTGGCGGCAGGTGGCGGTGGTGGTGGCGGTAGGCAGTGGTGGTGGTAGCGGCAGGCGGTGGTGGTTGTTGTAGCGGCAGGCGGTGGTGGTGGTGGTGTTCGGTGGTGGTTGTGGTGGCGTTAAGCGGTGGTGATGGTAGCGGCAGGCGGTGGTGGTGGTAGCGGCAGGCGGTGGTGGTGGTAGCGGCAGGCGGTGGTGGTGGTGGCGTTAGGCGGTGGTGGTGGTGGCGGCAGCAGATGGGGGTGGTGGCGGCGGTAGGCGGTGGTGGTGGTGGTAGCAGCAGGCGGTGGTGGTGGTGGTAGCAAAAGGCGGTGGTGGTGGTGACGGCAGGCGGTGGTTGTGGTGGTGGTGGCGGTAGGCGGTGGTGGTGGTGGTGGTGGTGGCGGTAAGCGGTGGTGGTGGTGGCGGCAGGCGATGGTGGTGGTGGCGGCAGGCGGTGGTTGTGGAGGTGGAGGTAGGTGGTGGTGGTGGTAGCGGTAGGTGGTGGTAGTGGCGTCAGGTGGTGGTGGTGGTGGTGGTGGTGGTGGCGTCAGGCAGTGGTGGTGGCAGCGTCAGGCGGTAGTGGTGGTGGTAGGCGGTGGTGGTGGTGGCGGCAGGTGGTGGTGGTGGTGGTGGTAGCGGCAGTCGGTGGTGGTGGTGGTGGTAGCGGCAGTCGGTGGTGGTGGTAGTGGCGTTAGGCGGTAGTGGTGGTGGTAGGCGGTGGTTGTGGTGGCGGCAGGTGGTGGTTGTGGTGGCGGCGGCAGGCGGTGGTGGTGGTGGTGGCCGGCATTGGTGGTGGTGGCGGCCGGCGGTGGTGGTGGTGACCGCAGGCGGTGGTGGTGGTAGCGGCAGGCGGTGGTTGTGGAGGTGGCGGTAGGTGGTGGTGATGGTAGCGGTAGGTGGTGGTAGTGGCGTTAGGTGGTGGTGGTGGTGGCGTCAGGCGGTGTCGTGGCAGCGTCAGGCGGTAGTGGTGGTGGTAGGCGGTGGTGGTGGTGGCGGCAGGTGGTGGTAGCGGCAGTCGGCGGTGGTGGTGGCGGCGTCAGGCGGTAGTGGTGGTGGTAGGCAGTGGTTGTGGTGGCGGCAGGCGGTGGTTGTGGTGGCGGCAGGCGTTGGTGGTGGCGGCGGCAGGCGGTGGTGGTGGTGGTGGCCGGCGGTGATGGTGGTGACCGCAGGCGGTGGTGGTGGTGATGGCAGGCGGTGGTGGTGGTAGCGGCAGATGGTGGTGGTGGTGGCGTTAGGCGGTGGTAATGGTGGCGGTAGGCGGTGGTGGTGGTAGCGGCAGGCGGTGGTGGTGGTAGCGGCAGGCGGTGGTGGTGGTGGCAGGCGATGGTGGTGGTAGCGTCAGACGGTGGTGGAGGCGGTAGGCGGTGGTGGTGGTGGTGGCAGGCGGTGGTTGCGCTATGTGTAGCCCAATACATCTAAGTGGAGCTTATCCATTCCAGAGACTGGGCCTCTGTGGTAATTGATCCCTGATTGTGAAACCTGTGGATACGTGATTAGAGAAAAAGCCGTCCTTTATGGTTAATATAACAGTCTAAGTTGTTTTAAAACAGGATGCAGGCTTGTATGAAGTGTATCATATGCTTTATGGGGATGAATGGTTCATCCACAAAGAATTAGTGGGGTAGTGATGTATGCATAATTGTCACTTCTTTCATTTGAGTTTAATTCACCAAGTTACAGAAATTCATGTTATTAAAAGTAATTGTAGTTACTAACTTCTTTGGTTTATGACTTCTGTTAAACTTACATCAATTTAGAATAAAGAGTCAACTCCTCTTAGTAGTTTTGGGCAGAAGAGTCAATCAGAATTAGAATTAGTTGGACCTGGTCCTTACTCCCTTACCCTTACTCATCGTTGGTCAAAGGAGGTCATGCAGCTGTAAGGAGTGCTACTGTCCACTTTGTTTGTTAATTAATAACCCGAAACGTTTTGCCTGAAACTCTATGCGTGCTAGTGGCTTTACAGGAATGCAAAATCATCTTCATTTCTATGTTCTCTCTTAATTAACTTCCAATGTACCTTCTTCTATATAAATAAATAAATAAATTCATTAATCGGGAGTAATTCGACTATTACTCAGTATTGTACTAAATAATTAACCTTGCCCAAGTGTCTATATAATTACCATCAGTTTTGAAGATAAAGATTCAGTTGCCAAGTGAATATCAATTAACTATTGTATTGAACTTTGGCAATTAATTGAGGCTAGGGCAATAGGCCGTGGGTTGGCTTGCGGGAGGCGAGATAGTTTGAGTTAGTGTGGCGGCCAAAATCTTGGTCAAGACCTCTCCACAGACAAGGCTCAACATCTGCTCTAGTCGTGTGTATTAAGGTAACGTCTGTTTTGAATTTGTGCAGTTGATAGGAATCCACAATATTTAACCGTTGCCTCTAATTAGGAATGCTTCAGTTTTAGGGCTTGTTCAATTATAACTATTGTGCTTATCAAACTTGCATTGATTTTATGGTCTTTAGTGGAATTTCCCCCCAATTTTATGTTATATGTTCTGATCATTATGATCCAATATTTTGATATTATACGCCCATGTTTTCTTGAAAAGCAGCCTTATCGATTCAATATATATTCTCTCTTGGTTAATTAGTTAAGGCACATTTCAAGTAATTTCAACCCTCCTTTTATATAATTAGAGAAACACACTTTTTGATTTATTATTTCAATTGACTGGTCATTTCCCGCAGTCATTTAGCATAGTTATAGAAACTCTCAAGTTAGGTGGTAGCAGCAGAAGGTCTCTCTAGGTTTTGCTGATAAATGTGTACAGCGTCCTGGTTTTGTGGTACCTAGGCGATCAAACGCCAAAGGTTACGAGGCGTTGGACTGGGGGTTACAGTAAGAACTCTGGTGAACATCAGAATCATTAATTAATGGGTAGCATTAACTTAGATTAAGAGGTAAAGGATGGGCACTGTTAAACTAACCAAATAATCTAACTACGAATATCTACACTTGAAAGAGTAGGAGTTTACTACTCCTATTCTTTTCAAAGAATAAACCTATTCTATATATGGTTTAGTGGCCATAATTGTGTTAATTCACTGCTAGGATATTTTATACTGTAATATGCAGTAGTGTGTACCATGGTTCACACCGTTGTGCATCATTTATACCAGGTAGTAGGTGTTTTTATATGTATTACTGAGGTGGGTACATGAGGATCTCAAGTGATGCCATTGTGCTGTATATGATAATGATTCCTCATACCTCATTTGTTAATGATTGTGACACCACCATCTTGTATTGGTATTATCAGCATAATAGGCGCTAGTGTCCCACCATTCCATGCGGCCATAACCCTTTTTTGGGAAAGGCTTCAGGAGTCAACCTCGAGGAAAAATCCGGAGTTGGAGACCCTAAGGCAGTTCGTTGTTGACGTCGACCTCGTTCTGGCAGCTCCTGCGACGTTGCTGGAACCATGTGTATAGGCATTTGCCTTTCTATTGGATAATTTCAGCAACGTGGAGAGGGGAGACCTGCTGCATGGGTAACAGCTTCTCCTCCATATCTACCTACCCAGGCTTTGCACCCTGGAGAGGGCACTCCAGCTTCACCTTACAGCGTCGAACCAACACGGGAAGCGACAGTCTACCGGTTTTAAGTCTTCTGCTCGATTGGCGAAGAGTGTGACGCCAGGGGATGCTTCCGACGGTGGGAGGGGTCATCGCGCCCCACTGGGCAGCTACCGCCTGCCTTAAGCTGGGCAAACCCCAGCCAATAAGGTGTTGCCTCGCCACGGTCCGTTAACCTCACTGGGTGCGTGGGGTTTAGGGTGAAAACCGACAAGCGGCCCGACAACTTTGCACCAAGCAATACCAAACCAAAGAAAAAATATCAACTGCCCTAAAGCTGGGCACATGGAACGTCAGGATACTGACACCAGGTTTCTCTGACGACCTGCAAGAAATCAATGACGCCCGAAAAACAGCAATCATCGATAGGGAGCTGAGCAAACTGCAGATGGATATTGTTGCTCTCCAAGAGACCAGGCTCCCTGGATCAGGATCTGTGAGAAAGAGGACCTTCTCTTTCTTCTGGCAAGGAAAATCACCTGATGAGACCAGAGAACATGGTGTGGGATTTGCCGTCAGGAATGCACTGTTGGGACACATTATGCCACCGATGGGGGAAACCGAACGAATTCTGTCTCTGCAACTGCACTCCCAAACAGGACCAGTCAATGCAATTAGTGCATATGCACCAACCCTGACTTCTCCAGCAGAGACAAAGGAAAAATTCTACGATGACCTCAACAGAGTCATAGTTGAAAGAGAATCCCTGTAAAGGAGGCACTGTTCATCCTCGGCGACTTCAACGCCAGAGTGGGTGCCGAGCACAACATTTGGTCCCACTTGCCTGGGTCAATTCGGTATAGGGAGGATGAATGAGAACGGGCAACGTCTGCTACAACTCTGCTGCCTTCATGGTCTTTGTGTCACCAACACGTTCTTCGGCACAAAGCCTCAACACCGAGTATCTTGGAGACACCCCAGATCCAAGCACTGGCACCAGCTTGACCTGATTCTTACCAGGCGTGCAAGTCTACCCATCGTCAAGATTACGCATAGCTACCAGAGTGCTGTCTGTGACACCGACCACTCCCTGGTATGTAGCAGGGTCAAGATGCAACCAAAGAAGATTCATCACTCGAAAATGGCGGGCAGACCTCGCACCGACACCACCAAGACCAGCAACCAGGACAAGGTGGAAGATTTTGCACGTGTGCTCGAGGAAGCTCTTCCTGGCCCAGCCGGGGTCACTGCCTGTAAAAGATGGGAGCACTTCAGAGACGCTGTGTTCAACGCTGCCATTCCCACCTTTGGCAAGAAGACCAGCAGATCGGCAGACTGGTTCGAGGCTCACTCGGTAGAGATGACACCTGTCATCGAGGAGAAGAGAAACGCCTTGGCAGCCTACAAAGCCTGCCCAAGTCAGTGCAACTTACAGATCCTTCGGGCTGTCCACTGCAAAGTGCAGCAGAGCGCCAGGCGATGTGCCAACAACTATTGGCTCCAGCTCTGCTCCCAGATACAGACTGCAGCGGATACAGGCAATGTAAGGGGAATGTATGACGGCATCAAGCAGGCCCTCGGCCCAATCCAGAGGAAGACCGCTCCTCTGAAATCTGTCACTGACGAGGTGATCCAGGACCAGACACTGCAGCTGAAGCGCTGGGTCGAGCACTACTCTGAGCTATACGCCAGGGACAATGTGGTCACCGAAAACCCCCTGAGCGCCATTGAGTGTCTGCCTGTGTTAATGGAGCTCGACAGCGAACCGACCCTCGAAGAACTCAGCGATGCCCTAGACTCCCTTGCTTCTGGTAACGCTCCTGGCAAAGATGGCATTCCTGCTGAGACCTTGAAGTGCTGCAGAGGTAGCCTGCTCATGGAGCTGCATGAAATTCTCTGCCTCTGCTGGGAAGAAGGAGAGGTGCCACAGGACATGAGGGATGCCAACATCGTCACGCTGTATAAGAATAAAGGTGACAGGGGCGACTGCAACAACTCCCGTGGAATCTCCCTCCTCAGTATTGTCGGAAAGCTGTTTGCTCGAGTCGCGTTGAAGAGGCTCCAAGTGCTTGCAGAGAGAGTCTATCCAGAATCACAATGCGGATTCAGAGCTGACAGGTCCTTTTCCCTCAGACAACTGCAGGAGAAATGCAGGGAACAGAAGCAGCCACTCTTCGTAGCCTTCATAGATCTGACAAAGGCCTTCGACCTCGTCAGCAGGGATAGCCTGTTCAAGATCCTCCCCAAAATCGGATGCCCACCCAGGCTCCTCAGCATCATCAGATCTTTCCATGAAAACATGAGGGGCACCGTGGTCTTTGATGGCCTAACATCAGACGCCTTTGACATCCGAAGTGGAGTAAAGCAGGGCTTTGTACTGCCTCCAACCCTAATCGGGATTTTCTTCGCAGTTATGCTGTGGCACGCCTTCGGATCTGTCACGGCAGGCATTTACCTCTAGACCAGGTCGGATGGAAAGCTCTTTAACCTTGCTAGGCTGAGTGCCAAGACAAAGGTTCGGCTGAGGTGTCTGCGCGACTTCTTTTTTGCCAACGACGCAGCAGTCACTTCCCACTCAGCCGAAGATCTCCAACGGCTCATGACCCGCTTCAGCAAGGCCTCTCAGGCTTTCGGACTCACCATCAGCCTGAAGAAAACACAAGTCATGGGACAAGGAGTGGACTCCCCACCTGACATTGGCATCTCCAATTCCAAACTGGAAGTCGTTCACGACTTCGTGTACCTGGGCTCCACAATCTCTGACTCCCTCTCTCTTGATACGGAGCTAAACAAACGCATCGGTAAGGCATCTACTACCATGTCCAGACTGACAAAGAAAGTGTGGGCTAACAATAGGCTGAGTATACTAAGATTCAGGTTTACAGAGCCTGTGTCCTGAGCACTCTTCTTTATGGCAGTGAGTCTTGGACACTCCGTGCCTGTCAGGAAAGACAGCTGAATGCCTACCACATGCGCTGCCTTCGACACATCTTGGACATCACCTGGCAGGACAAAGTGACAAACAACAACGTCTTGATGAGAGCAAGAATCACTAGCATGTACACAATGCTGAAACAGAGACGAATACGCTGGCTCGGGCACGTTGTGCGAATGGGCGATGGTAGGATCCCCAAGGATCTCCTGTATGGAGAGCTGATGCAGGGAAAGCGTCCAACAGGCAAGCCCCAGCTACGGTACAAAGACGTATGCAAGAGGGACCTGAAAGCCATGGACGTTGATCTTGCTATATGGGAGACACTGGCTGCAGACCGTTCAGCCTGGAGGCAGTCTGTTCAAAGAGGTCTTTCCAAGTTCGAGGAGTCGCTTGCCAAGGAATCGGAGGCAAAGAGACAGAGAAGGAAAGCCGGTAGCCAGGAAGACAGACCAGAATCGGACTTCGTTTGTGCTCGGTGTGGGATGGATTGCCACTCTCGAATTAGCCTCATCAGTCACACCAGACGATGCACCAGGAATGACAACTAGGGCGCAACTCCATAGTCTCCCGAGACTGAAGGATGCCTACTACTAGGCGCTAGTGTCCCACTGCACTAGGATAGAGGCTGGTGTCGGCCAGTGCTGAGTGTATGCAGTTTTGAGACCTGTTGATGATCATGCCAAGTTTTGAGAAGCTGGAATAAGTAATAGAACGTAAATGGTAGAGTGTAGTTTTTTATTATGTTATGGACATATGTTTTATTCCCAGTAAACTGGAATATTTTTCACTAGCCTTTAACTCCCCTACACACCTATTGATAATTGACCAGGCTATATTTTCTAGCGATGTTGTAGGCTCACTTCCCATTAACAATTAAGTGGGGGAACATAACATTATTAAAATGGGGGCACCGTCCGTGATCTCAATTAGGTAGCTCCTGTTGTTCAGGATCATTATTGTTGTAACTTCTGTGTTCAGGATCATTATTGTTGTAACTCTTGTGTTCAGGATCATTATTGTTGTAATCCTAGTGTTCAAGATTTAAAATTGTGACTGGCACGGTTAGACTGGTCCATGATTATTTTCTAGTTTGTTGTGCCTGTTTGAAGTGAATGTTCCAGTATCATTTGTTGAAGACGATTTAATGACTTGTGTCTGCGTATGATTCAGCTGCAGTCCTATGTGAACTTAGTTAACACTGCACTTGCAACGCTGCACGACAGAGCTAAGTGTTCCATTTTTGTGTGTCAGTCGAGCATGGTAATCTAGTATATTCATATTTTGGTACTAATAATTTTTGTAGAAAGTGCCGTATTAATTAATTAAGATAGAGCAAGTAGTAAAAGAGAATTTGCAAAATCCATCAGTGGATAGGATTAAGACCTTAGCTAAATCAGTATTGATTTGTATGGGAAAAACCCTAGAGTTAGAAGTGGCATCCAGAATGACTTAAGCTAAATTATTACGAATAATTTTTCTGCATCTAGTAGAAGATGGCATGTTGAGTGATGAGGTATTAGAGGAATACTCTGACGAGGTTGAGAGTACTGCCAGACTGAGAAGGCAGGAGTTAGAACTTCTTCTAAGGCAAGTTGAGTTAGAGAGTTGTAAGTGTGTAGAAGACACTAAGCAGAGATAGTCAACTAGACTCAGAGGAGAAGAGGAAACTAGGCAGACAGAAGCCGAGTTAGAGCTAGTTAGACTCAGAAGAGAAGATGAAACTTGGCAGAAAGAAATAGAGTTAGAGACAGAATTAAACAGCAGATGGCTGAGGCGCAGATTAGGCTTGAGGAGAAAAAGCTAGAAGCTGCAGCCGCTGTTAGTAGTAAGAATTCTAAGGGAAGTTCAAGTAGTAGTCACAGTAGTGGACTTTATTTCCCAAAAGGGTTTGAATTTTCCAAATTTGATGAGAAGGACCCCAAATGATTTTTCTTGCATTTTTCAAAGTTAGCTACTAGTTTGAGATGGCCAGGGGATTCTTGGGTGACCATTATGCAAGGTCAGTTGCGGGGGAAGGCACAAGAGATTTTTGCCTCGCTCCCTTTTGAAGACAGTTTTCACTACCCCAGAGTTAAAGAGAGGATCTTGCAAGCATATGAACTTAATGCAGAGGCATTAAGACAAAGGTTTAGAGGTCTCAAGCATGCACCTGATCAGAGAGTTACAGATTTTGCTCGAGTAAAAGAGTCAATCTTTGACAGGTGGCTTAATAGAAATAATATTCATGATTTCTTATCCCTTAAGCAGCTCATCCTAGTAGAAGAACTTTTGTCTTGTTTGCCTGTAAAGTTGACCATGGCATTAACCACAGGTAAACGTTCTTACAAGGATGGGCTTGATTTAGCTATGGTGGCACATGAACATGAGACGATAAATAAGATACTGTATAATAACTATAACTTGGCACCTAAAGCATTCACTTCTGGGCAGTATAATTCATAGAAGTGAAAGAGTAGTTATCATAATGCTAAGTCTGCTCTTACAGCCAGGGCAGACCAGGCATCTAGTAAATCTAAGGGTACTGTTAACTCTAGTAGGCCCCCATCAGGTTCGACAAGTTCGGCTGATGAGAAACAATGTAATTATTGTCACAAGAAAGGATATGTTGTCCGTCATTGTTTCAGGTTACCTCCAGAATTACGACCAAACGCCTTGGTGATGAGTGAAATGAGACAAGGTCATAATTCCGAGACATATTGTAAGGGCAAGCCACAGAGGCTTGCTGGTTTTGACCCTTTTATGATTCATGCTAAAATGGTTGGAGTTGTAGACAAGTGGGTTCCTGTAGTTATGTTTAGAGACACTGGTGCGTCGTTAACGTTGATTACTTCCAGTATGTTGTCCAAGGTCAAGAAGGTTGACTTGGATGAAGTAATGAAGTAATATACAGGGTATATTTGGGGTAGTGCAATGTGTTCCCCTCATGCAAGTATATATTAAATCACCCTATACACCTGGACTATGTATTGTAGGTGTGTGCGATACCTTACCTATACCTGGAGTCGATATAATTCTAGAAAATGACATTGCTGGCACCTTGATAAACAGTCATCTCCCCCATCATGTTCAGTGACCCAGGTAGAGTTCTCTCAGAAGCGAGTGAGATTGCTCCTGAAGTTTATCCAGTCTGCGCAGTCGCCAGATCTCAAGTCGCTATGTCCCAGAGTGATGTTTCCAACCATACAACTGGAAGGATGGTTGGAAAACCTCCAACGTTAGAACCGGAAATCAACTTGGCTGACATTTTTATACAGCGTTTGGATGAGGTTAGTGCAGTTGAGGGAACTGTGCCAGGTAAAGAAGTTGTACCTCCTGTTACTACCTCTCCCATTAATTTTGATGTTAAATCCCACACTTTAACCCAACTTCAGCTGAGTGACTCTAGTTTACATACATGTTTCTCTGAAGATGTTAAGGAGGAGGATGGTTTGGCAGATGATGTTGGATACTTCCTCCGATATCAGATGCTGATGAGACGATGAAGATCTAAGTTATCTCCCTCTTCAGAGGACTGTGAGAGTGTTACCCAGCTTGTGGGTCCCAAAGCATACCACGAACAAGCCCTCTCAGCTTCCCACGACGATCCATTAAGCAGTCATACAGGGATTAGTCGAATGTTGTATCGGGTATCTAAGAATTTTTATTGGCCTAGTCTTAAGAAAGTTATTGGCAAACATTGTAGACAGTGTGTAATCTGTAAATGATGGGTAAACCTAATCAGAGTGTACCTAAAGTTCTCCTGCATCCAATTGTAGTTCCAAGTGAACCTTTTTCCCACATCAATATTGATTGTGCAGGCCTTTTGAATAGGACAAAGTCAGGTCATGTGTTTTGAAAAACGTTAATGTGTGCCACATACAAGTTCCCAGAAGCTTACCCTGTTCGTAATATTAGAGCAAAGACAGTCACCCAACATTTGATAAAGTTTTGTACCTTGTTTGGACTACCTCGAGTGATCCAGTCGGACAACGGCAATCATTTCCGTTCTTCGGAGTTCAAGCTATTTTGTGAGAAGTACAGTATAGAACATCGTGTGTCTAGTACTTATCATCCACAGAGTCAAGATGTCTTGGAGAGATTTCACCAGACCATGAAGCAGATGTTACGGACTGTTGGCGAAGACTCCAGACGAAATTTGGATGAGGACTTACTCTTTATATTATTTGCAGCTCGCAATGGGTCACAGCATTCCTTGGGGTGTTCTCCTTTCCAATTAGTTTTCGGACATCAAGTGAAAGGCCCAATCCAGTTCCTGCGTGAGAGGATGATGGGAAATGTTTCTCTCCCTGATGGAATTCGGTTGTTGAGTGAGATCCAGTCCAAGTTGAAGAAGTACCAAGCCGTAGCAAGTGAACATCTGAAGAAGTCACAGTTAAAGATGAAACAACACCATGACAAGAAGTTCAGGGTGAAGTTGAGATGTTTCTGGCCAGGTGATCTTGTTCTTGTTTTGAAATCCAGAATGGAAGTTGTTTTAGCTCTTCATTTTGAAGGTCCTTTTGAAGTTGTTTGCAGACGCTCTGAGTTAACTTATAACATTAAAAGTCTGCAGGACCCTTCCAAAGTTTTGGTAGTTCACATTAACAGGTTGAAAGCATTTCAAGGCTCCAGGCCAGTGTTATATGTGTTACAGGACACATTCACTCCCGAGAACCATATAACTCATGACTTGTCTAATCCTACCTTTTGTCCTTCTAGCTTTGAAGAGATGTTGGGACACTTGGTTGAAGAGAAACAGGGAGAGATGAGAATGTTACTACACCAGTATTCTAATCTGTTTGGTGAAGTGCCTACCCAGACCCATGTCTTGAGCCATTATATTCAGTTCACAGACACCACTCCTATTCGCATGCATCCGTATAGAGTATCACCAGAAAAAAAAAAGATATTATCAGGAGGAAAGTGGAGTTCCTCTTTGATCATGGCCTAGTTAAGCCCAGTCAAAGTTCCTGGTGTTCACTATGCTTACTAGTACCTAAACCAGATGGGAAGTGGTGCGTGTGTGCTGACTACAGGTGGTTAAATAAGGTAACTGCCGTAGACACCTTCCCAATACTATTGCTCGAGGATTGTATTGACCAGATTGGTCACTCTCAATTTATATCGAAACTCAATTTCTCAAAAGGTTATCATCAGTGCCTTTGACAAGTCGATCTAGTGAAGTTTCAGCTTTGATAACACATGATGGTTGTTTTCAGTATAACGTTATGCCTTTTGGTCTTAAGAATGACCCAGCAACTTTCCAGATGTTGATGAATTTGTTGTTGCAGGATATTCCAAGATGCCGTGCTTATTTAGATGACATTGTTTTGTTTAGTGATTCTTGGCAAGACCATTTACAGGGTTTAAAGTTATTGTTTGCCAAGTTGTAGGAGGCCAATCTTACTGTTAACCCTCAGAAATGTAACTTTGCCAAAGATACAATTGTCTATCTAGGGGACGAGGGTTGTCAAGGTAGGATGATGCTTTATCTGATAAAATTAATGCCATTGTTAATTATCCTATCAAGACTAACTAGAAAAAGGCTCAGCGACTTTTAGGGATGTGTGCCTATTACCGTAGGTACTGTAAGAACTTTTCTATGGTAGCTTCACCTCTGACTGAATTGTTGCAGCAGAGAAGTAAATTTAAGTGGACTAAACAGTGTCAAGAAGCCTTTGATGGGTTAAAAAAAATATCTTATCTTCATCCCCAGTCCTCGCTAGTCCTGAGTTTACTAAGCCTTTTATCATATATATATAGATGCTTCCGACTTGGGTGCAGGTGCTGTCCTACTCCAGATTGGATGTGATAATGTTGAGCATCCTGTACACTATTTTTCTAGAAAGTTCTCCAGTACAGAGAGAAATTACTCTGTTGTTGAGAAGGAGGCTTATGCTCTTGTGTTGCCTTGTAAGAAGTTTGAGGTATATCTCCATGGTAATAAGATGGATGTGTATACTGACCATAATTCTTTAATATTCATTGTCAGAATGAAAATTTATAATCAGAAAATTTTGAGGTGGTCGTTGTATCTGCAAGAATTCAATCTCCACATACATCATATTTCTGGCAAGTTACATGTTTGGGTTGATGCCTTGTCCAGGTGTTTTCCTGCGGAAACCCATGTTGAATAACCACCCAAAAACTTCCTGATTGACCTTGATCATATAATGATTATAATTACTTGTATTTGCTGATATACTTGTAATTGATTTAAAACTTTGGTTATGTTATATTTATATTACATATTTTATATACTGTAGTAGTTGATGCTGTAGTTGTGTTTGCACTGAATATTGTGCAGCTCATGTAGTTTATTGTGAATATATATGTGTGATTCATGATATGATTTTGCGGTCTAAGTCAGTAAGGATGACACTGTGTGTCACATTGTACTCATCTCTTGCGATGTGTGGATGTTATGACCACACATACACCAGTATACTGGTGTATGTGATGTGATGTGCTACTGGTGTAGCACATCATACTGTGGTGGTGTATGATGTGCTCAAACTGTATAGTGATATCGTGGCTTATTAGCCTAGTATTACGAATATTATATTATGTAGTTAATCTCTTTTCGACAAGACACTAGTAATAAATGTGTATTGCCAATGTATATCAAATATAACTATGTATATTATATTTCTGTTCCAAATTTGTATGCCATGTATTTGTGGATATATATATTGGAAGTGTAGTGAATAGCACTAGCCTATTGTCATGTAGCTTGGAAAACATCCTTATATGCTTATATTATGTATTGCTACATATTGCTGTATAGGACATATTATGTGAACTATGATGTAGAATGTATATTTAGGTCGCTGATGTATTACTACCATGTATACGGTGTAATATCAATTTCATTATTGTTCATTGCATTGTCCTGTCATGACAGTAAATGGTATTCTAGCATTGTGAAATGTATACCACGGAGACAAGGTTTTAATACTCATGTTTTATATATATACTTTATATTGAATTCATGTATATTTATGTATAACGGCTGAGATGGTATCATCTTGAAATCTTCCCTTAACTCTACTCACCCCCCCCCCCCTCCCTAGAGTACCGTCTCCCGCCAGTGCTACCATGTCTTGCTAATTGAATTAGAAGTTCTTGGTCGAATTATGTCTGTATATGAGCGTAGGATAATTGAAAGAGAAGAGTCAGCTGACTCATAGATGTTCATACACTGTCGCCCCCAGCCAGCTTGATGCTTGAGCGGTAACTACCCTTCGAACTACTCAGTCAAGCGCACGTGTTGTCGCTCTGCTCCGGGTTTAGTGGCCATATTTGTATTAATTGACTGCTAGGATATTTTATAATATGCAGTAGTGTGTACCATGGATCTGTTCTACCGTTGTGCATCATTTTTACCAAGTAGTAGGTGCTTTCATATGTATTATTGAGGTGGGTACATGAGGATCTCACGTGATGCCATTATGCTGTATATGATAATGATTCCTCATACCTCATTTGTTGATGATTGTGACACCACCATCCTGTATTGGTATTATCAGCATAATAGGCGCTAGTGTCCTACTGCACCAGGACAGTAGGTGTCAGCTAGTGCTGAGTGTATGCAGTTTTCAGACCTGTTGATGATCATGTCAAGCTTTGAGAAGCTGGAATAAGTAATAGAACGTAAATGGTAGAGAGTGTAGTTTTTTATTATGTTATGGACATATGTTTTATGCCCAGTAAACTGGAATATTTTTCACTAGCCTTTAACTCCCCTACACACCTATTGATAATTGACCAGGCTATATTTTCTAGCGATGTTGTAGGTTCACTTCCCATTAACAATTAAGTGGGGTAACATAACATTATTAAAATGGGGGCACTGTCCGTGATCTCAATTAGGTAGCTCCTGTTGTTCAGGATCATTATTGTTGTAACTTCTGTGTTCAGGATCATTATTGTTGTAACTCCTGTGTTCAGGATCATTATTGTTGTAATCCTAGTGTTCAAGATTTAAAATTGTGAATGGCACGGTTAGACTGGTCCATGATTATTTTCTAGTTTGTTGTGCCTGTTTGAAGTGAATATTCCAGTATCATTTGTTGAAGACGATTTAATGACTTGTGTCTGCGTATGATTCAGCTGCAGTCCTATGTGAACTTAGTTAACACTGCACTTGCAACGCTGCACGACAGAGCTAAGTGTTCCATTTTTGTGTGTCAGTCGAGCATGGTAATCTAGTATATTCATATTTTGGTACTAATAATTTTTGTAGAAAGTGCCGTATTAATTAATTAAGATAGAGCAAGTAGTAAAA
The DNA here is from genome assembly GCF_040958095.1 of Procambarus clarkii. NCBI lineage: Eukaryota > Metazoa > Arthropoda > Malacostraca > Decapoda > Cambaridae > Procambarus > Procambarus clarkii. The sequence continues at coordinate 15,397,692 of NC_091183.1, forward strand.
GAGAATTTGCAAAATCCATCAGTGGATAGGATTAAGACCTTAGCTAAATCAGTATTGATTTGTATGGGAAAAACCCTAGAGTTAGAAGTGGCATCCAGAATGACTTAAGCTAAATTATTACGAATAATTTTTCTGCATCTAGTAGAAGATGGCATGTTGAGTGATGAGGTATTAGAGGAATACTCTGACGAGGTTGAGAGTACTGCCAGACTGAGAAGGCAGGAGTTAGAACTTCTTCTAAGGCAAGTTGAGTTAGAGAGTTGTAAGTGTGTAGAAGACACTAAGCAGAGATAGTCAACTAGACTCAGAGGAGAAGAGGAAACTAGGCAGACAGAAGCCTAGTTAGACTCAGAAGAGAAGATGAAACTTGGCAGAAAGAAATAGAGTTAGAGACAGAATTAAACAGCAGATGGCTGAGGCGTAGATTAGGCTTGAGGAGAAAAAGCTAGAAGCTGCAGCCGCTGTTAGTAGTAAGAATTCTAAGGGAAGTTCAAGTAGTAGTCACAGTAGTGGACTTTATTTCCCAAAAGGGTTTGAATTTTCCAAATTTGATGAGAAGGACCCCAAATGATTTTTCTTGCATTTTTCAAAGTTAGCTACTAGTTTGAGATGGCCAGAGGATTCTTGGGTGACCATTATGCAAGGTCAGTTGCGGGGGAAGGCACAAGAGATTTTTGCCTCGCTCCCTTTTGAAGACAGTTTTCACTACCCCAGAGTTAAAGAGAGGATCTTGCAAGCTTATGAACTTAATGCAGAGGCATTACGACAAAGGTTTAGAGGCCAATCTGAGGTCTCACCCCTCACTGTAGCTCTCTGCTTCCTATTGCTTAGGTACTCCCTTATCCACTGGAGCACCTTACCACTTACTCGTGCCTGCTTCTCCAGCTTAGTGTACTCACCTAATTGTGCTTGCGGGGGGATTGAGCTTTTGCTCTTTGGTCCCGCCTCTCAACTGTCAATCAACTGGTGTACAGATTCTTGAGCCTAATGGGCTCTATCATATCTACATTTGAAACTGTGTATGGAGTCAGCCTCCACCACATTGCGTCCTAGTGTATTCCATTTATTATCTACTCTGACACTAAAAAAATTCTTTCTAACTAAGAAAGTGTGTGAAAGTTGTGGTGGTGGTGGTAGTGTATGAAGGTTGTGGTGGTAGTGTGCGAAGGTTGAGGCTGGTAGGGGTGGTAGTGTGTGAAGGTTGAGGCTGGTAGGGGTGGTAGTGTGTGAAGGTTGAGGCTGGTAGGGGTGGTAGTGTGTGAAGGTTGAGGCTGGTAGGGGTGGTAGTGTGTGAAGGTTGAGGCTGGTAGGGGTGGTAGTGTGTGAAGGTTGAGGCTGGTAAGGGAGGTAGTGTACTCACCTAGTTGTGTTTGCAGGGGGTTGAGCTCTGGCTCATTGGTCCCGCCTCTCAACCGTCAATCAACTGGTGTACAGATTCCTGAGCCTACATGGCTCTGTCATATCTACATTTGAAACTGTGTATGGAGTCAGCCTCCACCACATCACTTCCTAGTGCATTCCATTTACTAACTACTCTGACACTGAAAAAGTTCTTTCTAATGTCTCTGTGGCTCATTTGAGTACTCAGCTTCCACTTGTGTCCCCTTGTTCGCATCCCTCCAGTGTTGAATAGTTCATCCTTGTTTACCCGGTGTGACGGTGTTCCCCCCCCCCCCACCTATATTTCTCCCACGCCTGCTGTAAGAGTCATGTCCACTTTACCCGAGCGTTCTCTACGTCGCAGGCATCAGTTTGATATACGTGGGAGAGTGTAGTGTTCTCGAGGTGGCGAGAAATTTGTAAAAGAAGAGTATTTTGGCCTGTGGTATAGGCCCTTTAGGGAGCCAATATGGCGCTGGCCCCTCCGTTTTGCCGCCAAAACTATGTGACGTCAGTGGCGCCAGATTGGTCACTGACAGCGACGTGGCACAGGGAGCCAATGAAAACCTCTCCTGGCAAGTATGACGTCACGAAGGAAGGGGGGTCCGGTCATCGCGCCACGGTGGCACAATCACTCTAAGACAGCACGTCAAGGAGGTCGGACGTGCGCTGGGGGGTCCTGTCAGTTGGACAGTTTACCCCGTCTCCGGAGGATTTACGCATCACCGGCGGTCTGCCAGCACCTGTGGGGTCTTCCTTCGTTCATGTGTTGGACCAGAGAAGGAATTGACAGAATATTGAGCAACAAGTGCTCCAGGGACAGGTGTTGTGCAAGAGTGAAGTCTAGGCAGCAACGTATGCGATGGCTGATAACTTCACAGTGATGACGTAGTGGCTGGGCCAATCCTCCGTGAGGGAATCAGTCTGACACAACACGTCAAGGTGGACAGATGTGTGAAGGTTCATCCTGTCAATCCGACAGTAATACGCCACTCCCATGGATCTTACGCGTCACCCGTAGTCTGCAAGTACGCCAGGAGGTCTTCCTTCATTCCATGTGTGGACCGAAGAGGGAATTGACGGAATATTGAGCATCAAGTGCTCCAGGGTCGGGTGCTGTGCAGGTGAAGTCTAGGCAGTATCGTCTGGGACGTTTGATAGCTTCACAGTGACGACGTAGCGGCTGGGTCAATCCACTGGGAAGCAGTGAAAGAAGACACTAATTGGGAATCCATACGACTGCAGCCGAGACGTAGGTTGGCAGCCGTAGTTGGGAGGAGAAGTTGACGGCCGGGAGACTGACTCCAACCCTACAAGACGTGGAGGAGGAGCAGGGACCCGCGGAGGACAGAACACGGAGACGACGCGTTTATTTTGGGACGTTGATTGAGTTCCTGGAGGACACGACAGGGTGTGTATGGGGGCGTTCCCTACACGAGGCGGGAGCCTGGACCAGGAGCTACAACTCAACTCTCACCGGAGGATAGGTGGAAGTAGGTGATTCTAGTTTCCCTCCCAATTCCCCTTTAGTCAGCTATATTATTTAGCCAGAGTATTTTGTATGTCGTGAGCAGTGCTCACCTATGTCACAGTAAGGCACAAGTGTGCAGAGTGGGGCAACATAGAGCATTCACAGTATCTATTATTATTATTGGTGTGTGCAGGCACCCGGAGTAATTGATGAATTTATTGTGTCGATAATGTCTTTCATGAGACTTTAATATGATAATTTAGTGAGAGAATATATTTATATATAAGTGTACCAGTATTTGGTGTTAGGCTATGTAATTAACACAATAATTCACTATCATGGTATAACACACTGCACCTCATTTAATGATAACGAATACAAGTATATATTACTGGAGTTCTCAGTAATTCCTTTCGTGGGCGAATATTCAATTGATCACTGCACACATGAATGGTTATTCAATACACAGACATATATATATATATATATATATATATATATATATATATATATATATATATATATATATATATATATATATATATATATATATATATATATATATATATATATATATATATATATATATATATATATATATATATATATATATATATATATATATATATATATATATATATATATATATATATATATATATATATATATATATATATATATATATATATATATATATATATATATATATATATATATATATATATATATATATATATATATATATATATATATATATATATATATATATATATATATATATATATATATATATATATATATATATATATATATATATATATATATATATATATATATATATATATATATATATATATATATATATATATGTCTGTGTATTGAATAACCATTCATGTGTGCAGTGATCAATTGAATATTCACCCATGAAAGGAATTACTGAGAACTCCAGTAATATATACTTGTATTCGTTATCATTAAATGAGGTGCAGTGTGTTATACCATGATAGTGAATTATTGTGTTCATTAAGAAGAAATGTTTGATTGAGTTCAAGATCAGTGCAGCGAAGTATTTACGTTCTATTGCTATTGTCGCAGATATTGTGTTGTTTGAACATTTAGTGATCCTTGAGAATTTAAAGAAACAGGCGCCTCACGCCAGACAAACAGATAAATGAACATTCGCGCGGTGAGAGTCGCCCAGTTGATTTTGACATTGACGTGAGGGGGAGCATTGCCAGCTTGGCGAGTTCATGATTATATGTGGGAATGAGCGACTTACGCATGAAATAGCTGTTTACTTGTTGATATACGGATGTGATGTCTTGAGTTTTAAGTAAAACACAAAATACCTTGGCGTTTGTATCATCCCCTCCATATTTCTTGTGGCTATATAATACATGAAAGGAAATAGTGATAGAAATAAATACCTGCCTGATATCAGACCTATTGAGTGTGCTCTTGCCACTGTTACCACAATTCGACGAAACCACTGGCGTGTTACTAGACACAGGAAGCACCAGTTGGCGACCTTGTGGTTAACAGTAGAGCCCTTGCCGGGGCGGGCACACAGCAGTTAAGAGAAGCTGTGTTCTCACTCATTCTCGATCAGAGGCCAGTTGGGATTGACTGGGATACTCTCCTGGCGTACAGTGGCGCCGCGAGGATAGAGTGAAGACCCGCAGGGCTACGGTGAGTGACCTTGGGTATACTGTTACTCGCCCCTCTTATCGTGAACCTCGACACCGGTCGATTCCCCTGAGGATCTTGTAGGTTGGGATCATGTCCCCAACTTCTGTCTTCCAGTGTCGTAAGGTGCATTTCCCGCAGCCTTTCCTCATAACTCATGCCTCATAGTTCTGGGACTAGTCTAGTAGCATACCTTTGAACTTTTACCAGCTTCGTCTTGTGCTTGACAAGGTACGGGCTCCATGCTGGGGCCGCATACTCCAGGAATGGTCTTACATGTGTGGTGTACAAGATTCTGAATGATTTCTTACACAGGTTCCTGAACGCCGTTCTGATGTTAGCCAGCCTCGCATATGCCGCTGACGTTATTCTCTTTATGTGGGCTTCAGGAGAGATCTTTCTCTCTGTCTGTTTCATTAAGTACTTCGTCTCCTATTCTGTATCCTGTGTCTGGCCTCCTGTTTCCACTGCCTAGTGTCATTACTTTGCATTTACTCGGGTTGAACTTCAAAAGCCATTTGTTGGACCATTCACTCAGTCTATCTAGGTCATCTTGTAGCCTCCTACTATCGTCCTCTGTTTCAATCCTCCTTATAATTTTTACATCGTCAGCAAACATTGAGAGGAGCGAATCTATACCCTTTGGGAGATCATTTACATATACCAGAAACAGTATAGGTCCAAGGACTGACCCCTGCAGGACTCCACTTCTAACGTCTCGCCAATCTGAGACCTCACCCCTCACACAGACTCGTTGTCTCCTGTTGCTTAGGCACTCCTCTATCCACCGGAGTACCTTCCCTTTCACTCCAGCCTGCATCTCCAACTTTCGCACTAGCCTCTTATGTAGCACTGTATCAAAGGCTTCCTGACATTCCAAAAATATGCAGTCTGCCCACCCTTCTCTTTCTTCCCTTATTTTTGTTGCCTGGTTGTAGAATTCAAGTAACCCTGTGAGGCAGGACCTGCCATCCGTGAACCCATGTTGATGCTGTGTTACAAAGTTCCTTCGCTCCAGATGCTCCACTAGTTTTTTTCGCACAATCTTCTCCGTCAGCTTGCATGGTATGTAGGTTAGGGACACTGGCCTGTAATTCAGTGCCTCCTGTCTATCCTCTTTCTTGTATATCGGGACTACGTTAGCTGCTTTCCAAATATCTGGCAGTTCCCCTGTTGCCAGTGATTTATTATACACTATGGAGAGTGGTAGGCACAGTTCCTTTGCTCCTTAATTTAGTATCCAAGGGGAGATTCCATCTGGGCCTATAGCCTTTGTCACATCCAACTCTAGTAAACACTTCCTTACTTCCCCGCTGGTAATCTCAAACTCTTCCAGTCGTTCCTGGTTAGCTATTCCCTCACTTATATCTGGAATTTCTCCTTGCTCTAAGGTGAAGACCTCCTGGAATTTCTTATTCATTTCCTCACACACTTCCTTGTCATTTGTAGTGAATCCTTCCGCCCCTATCCTTAATTTCATAACCTGTTCCTTTACTGTTGTTTTTCTCCTGATGTGGCTATGCAACAATTTAGGCTGAGTCTTTGCCACCTTTGCACACTTTGCCAGTGTGTGAAGGTTGTTGTGGTGATGGTAGTGTGTGAAGGTTGTGATGGTGGTGGTGTGTGAAGGTTGTGGTGGTGGTGGTGGTAGTGTGTGAAGGTTGTGGTGTTGATGGTAGTGTGTGAAGGTGGTGGTGGTGATGTGTGAAGGTTGTGATGGTGGTGGTGTGTGAAGGTTGTGGTGGTGGTAGTGTGTGAAGGTTGTGATGGTGGTAGTGTGTGAAGGTTGTGGTGGTGGTGGTGGTAGTGTGTGAAGGTTGTGGTGGTGATGGTAGTGTGTGAAGGTTGTGGTGTTGATGGTAGTGTGTGAAGGTTGTGATGGTGGTGGTGTGTGAAGGTTGTGGTAGTGGAGGTGGTAGTGTGTGAAGGTTGTGATGGTGGTGGTGTGTGAAGGTTGTGGTGGTGGTGATGGTAGTGTGTGAAGGTTGTGATGGTGGTGGTGTGTGAAGGTTGTGGTGGTGGTGGTAGTGTCCGAAGGTTTTAGTGGTGGTAGTGTGTAAAGGTTGAGGCTGGTAGGGGTTGTAGTGTGTGAAGGTTGTGGTGGTGATGGTAGAGTGTGAAGGTTGTGGTGGTGGTAGAGTGTGAAGGTTGTGGTGGTGGTGGTAGTGTCCGAAGGTTTTAGTGGTGGTAGTGTGTAAAGGTTGAGGCTGGTAGGGGTTGTAGTGTGTGAAGGTTGTGGTGGTGATGGTAGAGTGTGAAGGTTGTGGTGGTGGTAGAGTGTGAAGGTTGTGGTGGTGGTAGTGTGTGAAGGTTGTGTTGGTGGTAGTGCGTGAAGGTTGTGGTGGTAGTGTGTGATAGTTGTTGTGGTCGTTGTAGTGTGTAAAGGTTGTGGTGATGGTAGTGTGTGAAGGTTGTGGTGGTGGTGGTAGTGTGTGAAGGTTGTGGTTGTGGTGGTAGTAGTGTGTGAAGGTTGTGGTGGTGGTAGGAAGTGAAGGTTGTGGTGGTGGTAGGAAGTGAAGGTTGTGGTGGTCGTAGTGTGTGAAGGTTATGATGGTGGTAGTGTGTGAAGGTTGTGGTGATGGTAGTGTGTGAAGGTTGTGGTGGTGGTGGTAGTGTGTGAAGGTTGTGATGGTGGTAAGAAGTGAAGGTTGTGGTGGTGGTAGTGTGTGAAGATGGTGGTGGTGGTGGTAATGTGTGAAGGTTGTGGTGGTGGTGGTAGTGGTAGTGTGTGAAGGTTGTGGTGGTAATGGTATTGTGTGAAGGTTGTGGTGGTGGTAATGTGTGAAGGTTGTAGTGGTGGTGGTGGTAGTGTGTGAAGGTTGTGGTGGTGTGTGAAGGTTGTGGTTGTGAGATTTTTCTCTACGCCTACCTCCCTTAGGAGGTGGACTACAAGTTTAAAGTTTGCTCACGGCAGTTAAGCATGAGTCCAATAGAAAAAGGAAAAGCGGGAGCAAACCGCCAGGCCTCCACCACCAGGGGTGAAAACCTGTCGACAATAGGCCACTGGTTCCTCCTAGTTAAACAGGACGTTAAAACTAATAAAGGGTAACCGACGGGTTCTCACAATCAAATATTTATATTTGATGTGGCGCTATGAATTGGAATTCGAATTCCCAAGAACAGCCGCCTTATCAAGATCACATCAACATTTAATAATATGCAGAAATATGGTGGAATAATATGGTTGAAGGGTTGACATCAAAGACCGTTTTCTATAACATAACAATTTATTAATAACAAGAGACTAACTACTACATTACCGAGTTTACGTTACGTTAATGTCCATCCAGTGGCATGATAGCAAACAGCTAAATAGCAACCCTTGCTGTGAGGCTGCATACTGAACTAACCTGAACACAGGTGTGCCCACTGATGACGCAATATTGCAAAACAAAGAAAAATATCACAGACTAAGTTACACCACAGCGAATGGTTACGTTATTGTACATCAAGTGGCATTTGCAACACAGCTATTCAACAGCCCCTTGAGAAGTGACAGCAGGCTCCATCTTGCTGACACTTCGGGCTGACAACATGAACTAACTGAACAAATGAAGGATATTCACTGAAGACAAAGACACAAGCATGCAATCAATAGTTACCTGGTTGATACCTGGTTGATGGGGTTCTGGGAGTTCTTCTACTCCCCAAGCCCGGCCCGAGGCCAGGCTTGACTTGTGAGAGTTTGGTCCACCAGGCTGTTGCTTGGAGCGGCCCGCAGGCCCACATACCCACCACAGCCCGGTTGGTCCGGCACTCCTTGGAGGAATAAATCTAGTTTCCTCTTGAAAATGTCCACGGTTGTTGTTCCGGCAATATTGCTTATGCTTGCTGGGAGGACGTTGAACAACCGCGGACCTCTGATGTTTATACAGTGTTCTCTGATTGTTCCTATGGCACCTCTGCTCTTCACTGGTTCTATTCTACATTTTCTTCCATATCGTTTACTCCAGTGCGTTGTTATTTTACTGTGTAGATTTGGTACTTGGCCCTCCAGTATCTTCCAGGTGTATATTATTTGATATCTCTCTCGTCTTCTTTCTAGTGAGTACATTTGGAGGGCTTTGAGACGATCCCAATAATTTAGGTGCTTTATTGCATCTATGCGTGCCGTATATGTTCTCTGTATTCCCTCTATTTCAGCAATCTCTCCTGTTCTGAATGGGGAAGTGAGTACTGAACAGTACTCAAGACGGGACAACACAAGTGACTTGAAGAGTACAACCAATGTGATGGGATCCCTGGATTTGAAAGTTCTCGTAATCCATCCTATCATTTTTCTGGCTGTCGCAATATTTGCTTGGTTATGCTCCTTAAACGTTAGGTCGTCAGACATTATTATTCCCAAATCCTTTACATGCTGTTTTCCTACTATGGGTACATTTGATTGTGTTTTGTACTCTGTATTATGTATAAGGTCCTCATTTTTACCGTACCTGAGTACCTGGAATTTATCACTGTTAAACATCATGTTATTTTCTGATGCCCAGTCGAAAACTTTATTAATATCAGCTTGAAGTTTTTCAATGTCCTCAGCCGAGGTAATTTTCATACTGATTTTTGTGTCATCTGCAAAGGATGATACGAAGCTGTGACTTGTATTTTTGTCTATATCTGATATGAGAATAAGGAAAAGCAGCGGTGCAAGGACTGTACCCTGAGGTACAGAGCTTTTCACTGCACTTGGACTAGATTTTATATGGTTGACAGTTACTCGCTGAGTCCTGTTTGACAGAAAACTGAGTATCCAGCGTCCTACTTTACCGGTTATTCCCATTGACTTCATTTTGTGTGCTATCACGCCATGGTCACATTTATCGAAAGCCTTTGCGAAGTCCGTGTATATCACATCAGCATTCTGTTTCTCTTCTAATGCTTCAGTGACTTTGTCGTAGTGCTCAAGTAGCTGTGAGAAGCACGATCTTCCCGCTCGAAATCCATGTTGGCCTGGGTTGTGAAGGTCATTGGTCTCCATGAAATTGGTGATCTGACTCCTAATCACTCTCTCAAATACTTTTATGATGTGCGATGTTAGTGCAACTGGTCTATAATTTTTTGCCAATGCTTTGCTCCCTCCCTTGTGTAGAGGGGCTATGTCTGCTACTTTAAGTGCATCTGGTATCTCCCCCGTGTCCAAGCTCTTCCTCCACACTATACTGAGTGCTTGTGCTACCGGCACTTTGCATTTCTTTATAAATATTGAATTCCATGAGTCTGGACCTGGGGCAGAGTGCATGGGCATGTTTTCAATTTCTTTTTCAAAATTTAGTGCGCTCGTGTTATATTTACAGGGGTTTGAATATCCCGCATAAAGAAATTGTCTGGATCTTCCACCTTCATGTTGTTTATTGGAGTGCTAAACATGTCCTCATACTGCTTTTTTAGGATTTCACTAATTTCTTTGTCATCCTCCGTGTATGAACCTTCACTTGTACGAATAGGTCCAATACTGGCAGTGGTTTTTGCTTTTGATTTCGCATATGAGAAGAAATATTTTGGATTTTTCTTTATTTCCTGAATGGCTTTCTGTTCTAACTGCCTTTCTTCAGTTTCATATGAGTGTTTCAATTTCCGCTCGATTTCTTCAATCTCCCTATTTAAATTATTCCTTCTTTGACGGGAAATTCGTGTCTGCATAAGCAGTTCCGTTATTTGTTTCCTGCGTTTATAGTGTCGTCTGCGTTCTCTTTCTACGTTAGATCTCTTTCTGGCTTTCCTCAAAGGAACATGTTTCAGACAAACTTGATACGCTTCTGAAGTCAGTTTTTCTATTCCTTCTGTAGGACTTGTATTACTTAGAACAGTTCCCCATGGAATGTTTGTAAGTTCCCTGTTTATTATCTCCCAGTCTATCCTTTTATTATTAAAATTGAATTTACTGAATAGCCCCTCTCGCTTTATCAACGTTTTAGGTCTATTCTGAGTATTGATGGTCGTTTGCACTTCAATGAGCTTGTGATCTGAATATGTGGTATCTGATATCGTAATGTCTCTGATAATGTCTTCATTGTTCGTAAAGACCAGATCTAGAATATTTTCATTTCTCGTTGGCTCCGATATCTGCTGATTGAGTGAAAATTTGTCACAGAATCTAAGTAGTTCTCTAATCTGTGGTTGGTTAGGTCCTGATAGATTTCCTGGTATAATATTATTGTTTGCTATAGTGTCTCGGTTTCCCTGACAGCTACTATAATCACAAACTTAGGGGTCCTCCCGCCCCCCCAGGAGAGACCCATGTAATTAGGAGGATAGTCCAACAGTGACCCCCCCCCCTATCACAACCCAGTGTGAACACTCTGCAACTCCCTACAAGAAGTTGCCCTGTTGTAAACAGTAACAAAGACAGGCAAGGCGGGATTCTGGGACACAGCTCCACAAATCCCTAGATGACTCTACTCTCGTCACCAGACGACAACCAAAAGAAATTGCCTTAAGTGATTAATTACGTTAATTGACTGATCGCAGCAGTCAGCAACAAAGTACTACGGTAATCACAAACAATTGTCTCACACTAGACAACAACATGATGATACTCTACGTTAATCTTTAACACTTGTCTCTCTTGTTAACAATAACTCAAACTTATATTACATCACACTTGACTCCTTGCAAGTATTCAGTGAGTAATTCTCAATTAAGGTCAAACGGACCACTAATTACATCCCCATTGAGTTACGTTAACTAAGCCTACCCTAACTTGGTAGCTTCTCAACAGTCTGTGTCAAAAAATTACTAGTGAGTGTTAATTACCCTAATTAAGTCCCTAATTAATTCTGAGCAATTAATTAACTGTCACCAGGACCGATAATTAATCATCCATAAATACGTCTCACTCCGCACTGCCTAAGCAGGTCTCATCAAACACTGTGAATTCACAGGAAAGGAGTTAATTACCCTAATTAACAAAATGTGCCACTAATCCACTGTCCTCAGACAGGATATGATTAATACAACGATTTATGCTAGCTCCATGACCTCGCTTTACCGAGTCATCGGAGCTCTCCAATGTTAATTACTCCACTAATTAACCTGAGCCACTAATTGCTATACCCCAGAAAGGTAATTAGTCTCGAGCAATTTACGTTAACACAAATACTGACAGACTCTGACAGATCCTCTCCCACTACGTGAATTCATGATGAGAAGGCTAATTACATAATTAGCTAGAGTGGTCAATTAGTTGTCACACGGACAATTAATTGCTCCCGAGACGTATCTCACTCAAGCTCAACACTGTTTTTTCTCATAACAGCCCTCACTCACTCCACAATACTAAGTGTGCACCCCTTATCCAGTTAATTACCCCTTACTTAATTAACTCACTGAATCCTTAAGTCCGCAACACAACTTAAAGAAACAAAGTAACCCCAGCGTTACATAGGTCACACTACAATGGCATGCAACATCATAAAAGCATTGCCCACATATGGTTGCGGCTACTGCAACTCGCTAGTTACTGTGCCCACACAATAATGACACACGGTTGTGCAACACACAAGAGTATACCAATATTACTGCCCCCCTTATCTTGCACCTGATTGCAAAGGACTACTGTGAACACACACTTACCTCAGCAAGGCAATTAACCCATCAATTGCCTGCGCTCATTAAGTACTGTGAATTCCCCTGAATAATCCTAGAGGTCCCTTAAACCCTCAACACAGTTCCTGGGGCAATAATATCGTATAAACTGATAACAATACTGCACAAACCTGCAACATAATGATGCCGTCAGCATACCCCATATGCTAATGACATCATTAGGCAATCAGTCAGCCATCACATCTACTGACTTACCACACAACACAGTACATAGAGCATGCAAATGAACATATAGAAATGGCATTCACATAATCAATGAAAATTATATCATCAAGTAAATGTATTGCCTACCTCTAATGATTATAATTTTACGGTACTCTATGGCATTAATCCAGTCTGAACGATTATATAGAATCGACAGGCTGGATCACTTATATAGTAAATCCCTACACTGACCGGTTACATACTCTAGTCAGTCTACTATATATATAAATTATGATACTACAGTGTGGTCCCGTGTATAATATCTATCTCCAGGTACCGCCCTACTAATCACCTGGACCCTACTGACAGCTGTCACTCAGCTGCTTCTCTAGCCTGGCGAGGCTCTGAGACAACTCTTACCGTGAATTTCCACCGGTACCCATCACACTGTACACAATGATAATAATCCTATCACAACCCTTATCTTTTTCACAACTACCACACTAGCTGTCAACACTTAGCTTGCTTGCTCCTCATGCGTCGACAAGATGTGGCCCTTGGCTGTCCCGGGAAAGTGGCCAAGGCATGTGGCCACCGCATGGCCCACAGCTCCCCTCCCGAGCTGAGAGGGGGGGGCGGGTGGGGTTTGGCCGCGCAAGTGGCCTGGGTGGGTGGCCGGCGCGCAGGCAGGCGGGTGGGGTGGCCGGACCATGCGGCGGGTGGCCTGGGTGGCCCCCGGGCATACACACGTGGTTGAGGAATCGCCCACAACTCCAGCAAACCAGAGCCTGCCTTGCTCTACACTGGGGTGACAATGGCCGGCGGCGTCCCCACACTGACGCAGCCTGGCGGAATTCAAAGTCCAACATGGTCCTGTAATATCACACACACTTACACTGCCCAACACCAATTGTCCATTGCCACTAGACAGGATACTCGACCCACCTGTTACACCATGAGGCTCTGCCAGCTGCCTCATGGGTGAACACAGTCAACTGTCTCTTTAGCTTTTTACTGTTCCTTCCGTAAATCCTTGGCCCCAATTCACCTAATTGGGCCTTGACACAACCCCTGATGGCAGGAGTGCCATATTCGATGAGTAATTTGGACGACAGAAGCGATTAACGGGAGGTGGAGGTGGCCGGCCCGCCACCTCCACCAGACACCTCTTCCTCCCTTGCCGCCCAATTCAAACTCCCTCCCTGGCGGGCAGGGAAACTCAAATACCCATACATCCTCCCTACTTTGTCTTGACCAATCAGCTCGAAGCCGGCACGGCTCCTCGTGCCTAAACTAATCATATGCCTCCGTCACCCTCGGGCGTCCTGTGACGTCACAAGGAGGGGAGGCCTAAAACAAAGGCGCGATGTCTCCCAAGTGGGGGGAAAGGCACCGTTCACTCCACTCTCCCCCCACCTCTAACGGTTTTAGTCAAGTACCTCCTCATCCTATTTCACAGAAACAGGAAAATTTCTGTAATTCTCTCTACAGAGCAATCACAGACTTCTAACTACTCACAAATGATAGTCCATAACATAAGCTTTCATTCAACACCCAACAAGCATATGTTATTTTGAAAACTTCAGTTTCTAGAGTGACTAGCCTAATCTAAAAACTAGGAAAACTAGCTGAGGGATCTAGATCCCTCACAGTGGTGGTGGTGGAGGTGGTGGTAGTGTGTGAAGGTTGTGGTGGTGATAGTGTGTGAAGGTTGTGGTGGTGGTGGTTGTAGTGTGTGAAGGTTGTGGTGGTGGTAGCGTGTGAAGGTTGAGGTGGTTATGGTGGTAGTGTGTGAAGGTTGTGGTAGTGGTGGTGGTAGTGTGTGAAGGTTGTGGTGGTCGTAGTGTGTGAAGGTTGTGGTGGTGGTAGTGTGTGAAGGTTGTGGTGGTGATGGTGGTAGTGTGTGAAGGTTGTGGTGGTGGTAGTGTGTGAAGGTTGTGATGGTGGTAGTTTGTGAAGGTTGTGGTGGTGGTAGTGTGTGAATGTTGTTGTGGTGGGAGTGTGTGAAGATTGTGGTGGTGGTAGTGTGTGAAGGTTGTGATGGTGGTAGTGTGTGAAAGTTGTGGTGGTGGTGGTGGTGGTATTGTGTGAAGGTTGTGGTGGTGGTAGTTTGTGAAGGTTGTGGTGGTGGTAGTGTGTGAATGTTGTTGTGGTGGTAGTGTGTGAAGATTGTGGTGGTGGTAGTGTGTGAAGGTTGTAGTGGTGGTTGTGTGTGAAGGTTGTGGTGGTGGTAGTGTGTGAAGGTTGTGATGGTGGTAGTGTGTGAAGGTTGTGGTGGTGGTGGTGGTGGTGGTGGTGGTAGTGTGTGAAGGTTGTGGTGGTGGTAATGTGTGAAGGTTGTGGTGGTGGTGGTGGTGGTGGTAGTGTGTGAAGATTGTGGTGGTGGTAGTGTGTGAAGGTTCTGCTGGTGGTAGTGTGTGAAGGTTGTGATGGTGGTAGTGTGTGAAGGTTGTTGTGGTGGTTGTGTGTGAAGGTTGTGGTGATGGTGGTGGTAATGTGTGAGGGTTGCGGTGGTGGTGGTGGTAGTGTGTGAAGGTTGTGGTGGTGATGGTAGTGTGTGATGGTGGTGGTGGTGGTGGTGGTAGTGTACTCACCTAGTTGTGTTTGCGGGGGTTGAGCTCTGGCTCTTTGGTCCCGCCTCTCAACCGTCAATCAACAGGTGTACAGATTCCTGAGCCTATCGGGCTCTGTCATATCTACACTTGAAACTGTGTATGGAGTCAGCCTCCACCACATCACCCCCTAATGCATTCCATTTGTCAACCACTCTAACACTAAAAAAGTTCTTTCTAATATCTCTGTGGCTCATTTGGGCACTCAGTTTCCACCTGTGTCCCCTTGTGCGTGTTCCCCTTGTGTTAAATAGACTGTCTTTATCTACTCTATCAATTCCCTTCAGAATCTTGAATGTGGTGATCATGTCCCCCCTAACTCTTCTGTCTTCCAGCGAAGTGAGGTTTAATTCCCGTAGTCTCTCCTCGTAGCTCATACCTCTCAGCTCGGGTACTAGTCTGGTGGCAAACCTTTGAACCTTTTCCAGTTTAGTCTTATCCTTGACTAGATATGGACTCCATGCTGGGGCTGCATACTCCAGGATTGGCCTGACATATGTGGTATACAAAGTTCTGAATGATTCTTTACACAAGTTTCTGAATGCCGTTCGTATGTTGGCCAGCCTGGCATATGCCGCTGATGTTATCTGCTTGATATGTGCTGCAGGAGACAGGTCTGGCGTGATATCAACCCCCAAGTCTTTTTCCTTCTCTGACTCCTGAAGAATTTCCTCTCCCAGATGATACCTTGTATCTGGCCTCCTGCTCCCTACACCTATCTTCATTACATTACATTTGTTTGGGTTAAACTCTAACAACCATTTGTTCGACCATTCCTTCAGCTTGTCTAGGTCTTCTTGAAGCCTCAAACAGTCCTCTTCTGTTTTATTCCTTCTCATAATTTTAGCATCGTCCGCAAACATTGAGAGAAATGAATCGATACCCTCCAGGAGATCATTTACATATATCAGAAACAAGATAGGACCGAGTACAGAGCCCTGTGGGACTCCACTGGTGACTTCACGCCAAGCGTTGGTCTCACCCCTCACTGTAACTCTCTGCTTCCTATTGCTTAGATACTCCCTTATCCACTGGAGCACCTTACCAGCTACACCTGCCTGTCTCTCCAGCTTATGTACCAGCCTCTTATGCGGTACTGTGTCAAAGGCTTTCCGACAATCCAAGAAAATGCAGTCCACCCAGCCCTCTCTTTCTTGCTTAATCTGTGTCACCTGATCGTAGAATTCTATCAAGCCTGTAAGGCAAGATTTACCCTCCCTGAACCCATGTTGGCGATTTGTCACGAAGTCCCTTCTCTCCAGATGTGTTACCAGGTTTTTTCTCACGATCTTCTCCATCACCTTGCATGGTATACAAGTCAAGGACACTGGCCTGTAGTTCAGTGCCTCGTGTCTGTCTCCCTTTTTGTATATTGGGACCACATTCGCCGTCTTCCATATTTCTGGTAGGTCTCCCGTCTCTAGTGACTTACTATACACTATGGAAAGTGGCAAGCAAAGTGCCTCTGCACACTCTTTCAGTACCCATGGTGAGATCCCATCTGGACCAACAGCCTTTCTAACATCCAGATCCAGCAGGTGTCTCTTGACCTCCTCTCTCGTAATTTCGAACTCCTCCAAGGCCGCCTGGTTTACCTCCCTTTCTCCTAGCACAGGGACCTCACCCTGTTCTATTGTGAAAACCTCCTGGAACCTCTTGTTGAGTTCCTCACACACCTCTCTGTCATTCTCTGTATACCTGTCCTCGCCTGTTCTAAGTTTCAATACCTGTTCTTTCACTGTTGTTTTCCTTCTGATATGACTGTGGAGTAGCTTTGGTTCGGTCTTGGCTTTGTTTGCTATATCATTTTCAAAATTTTTCTCTGCTTCTCTTCTCACCCTGACGTACTCATTCCTGGTTCTCTGGTATCTCTCTCTGCTTTCTGGTGTTCTGTTATTCCGGAAGTTCCTCCACGCCTTTTTGTTCAGTTTCTTCGCTTCCATACATGCCCTATTATACCATGGATTCTTCTGTTGCTTCTCGGATTTTTCACTTTGGGCCGGGATGAACCTGTTTACTGCCTCCTGACACTTTTGGGTAACATAGTCCATCATACCCTGTACAGACTTGTCTCTGAGATCTGTGTCCCAAGGTATTTCACTTAGGAAACTTCTCATCTGTTCATAATTCCCCTTTCGGTATGCCAGCCTTTTGATTCCTAGTTCTTTTTGGGGGGAGATAAGTCCTAGCTCTACCAGGTACTCAAAGTTCAATACACTGTGGTCACTCATTCCCAAGGGCGCTTCCATCTTAACTTCCCTTATATCCCATTCATTTAGGGTAAATATCAAATCAAGCATTGCTGGTTCATCTTCTCTCATTCTTGTTGGTTCTTTGGTGTGCTGGCTTAGAAAGTTTCTTGTTGCCACATCCAGCAGCTTAGCTCTCCATGTTTCTGGTCCTCCATGCGGGTCTCTGTTTTTCCAATCTATCTTCCCATGGTTGAAGTCTCTCATAATTAGTAGTCCAGATCCATTCCTGCTAGCAACAGAAGCTGCTCTTTCTATTATGTTAATGGTGGCCATGTTGTTTCTATCATATTCCTGTCTAGGTCTTCTGTCATTTGGTGGTGGATTATATATGACTGCGACTATAATTTTTTTCCCTATATTTGTTACAGTACCTGCTATGTAGTCACTGAAACCTTCACAGCCCTGAATATCCATCTCCTCAAAATCCCAGCCTTTTCTTACCAGCAGAGCTACACCACCCGCACCTCTTCCTTCCCTCTCTTTCCTCATAACATAATAGTCCTGTGGGAACACTGCATTTGTTATCGTTTTCGTGATCTTTGTTTCTGTGATGGCTATTATGTCTGGGTTTTCCTCTAGTACCAGTTCTCCAAGCTCATTTGCTTTATTTGTAATTCCATCTATGTTAGTGTACATCGCTTTGAGGCTCACTTTCTTCTGTCCCTTCTCAAATCGCCTCCTTGGTGAGTGTTCTGCTGGTGGGGGAGGCTGTTCCATGGGTGTGAGGACCTGTGAGGTGGATAACAGGGTCTCAGAGGATACTGGGATGAGGGGCGGGGGATCCAGTGAAGGGGGAGGGACAGGGAGGGTATGGGGTGAAAAGGGAGGGAGGACGGGAAGGAAAGGGGGGAGGGAGGACTCGGGAGGAGGGGAGGGGTAGAAGGGTGGGGAATAGGTGTGGGGGGAGGGAGATTTGGCTGAACATTTGAGTGGGGGCAGGGAGGGTTTGGGGTAGGGGGGTTTTCTATGCAGAGTGTGTGAAGGTTGTGGTGGTTGTGTGTGAAGGTTGTGGTGGTTGTGTGTGAAGGTTGTGGTGGTTGTGTGTGAAGGTGGTGGTGGTGGTGGTGGTAGTGTGTGAAGGTTGTGGTGGTGGTGGTAGTGTGTGAAGGTTGTTGTGGTGGTTGTGTGTGAAGGTTGTGGTGGTGATGGTAGTGTGTGAAGGTGGTGGTGGTGGTTGTGTGTGAAGGTTCTGGTGGTGGTGGTAGTGTGTGAAGGTGGTGGTGGTGGTAGTGTGTGAAGGTTGTGGTGGTGGTAGTGTGTGAAGGCTGTTGTGGTGGTTGTGTGTGAAGGTTGTGGTGATGGTGGTGGTAATGTGTGAGGGTTGCGGTGGTGGTGGTGGTAGTGTGTGAAGGTTGTGGTGGTGGTGGTATTATGTGAAGGTTGTGGTGGTGGTGGTATTGTGTGAGGGTTGTGGTGGTGATGGTAGTGTGTGAAGGTTGTGGTGGTGGTGGTGTGTGAAGGTTGTGGTAGTGTTAGTGTGTGAAGGTTGTGGTAGTGGTGGTAGTGTGCGAAGGCTTTAATGGTGGTAGTGTGTGAAGGTTGAGGCTGGTAGGGGTGGTAGTGTTTGAAGGTTGAGGCTGGTAGGGGGTAGAAGTGTGTGAAGGTTGTGGTGGTAGTGTGTGAAGGTTGTGGTGGTAGTGTGTGAAGGTTGTGGTGGTGGTGGTATTATGTGAAGGTTGTGGTGGTGGTGGTATTGTGTGAAGGTTGTGGTGGTGGAAGTGGTAGTGTGTGAAAGTTGTGGTGGTTATGGTGGTAGTGTGTGAAGGTTGTGGTGGTGGTGGTGGTAGTGTGTGAAGGTTGTGGTGGTCGTAGTGTGTTACGGCCCTCTCGGGACGCAACGGGGTTCTCACTCTGATGTTGTTAGAGAAAGATATATGTATCCGTTCCCAAGCCAGTAGTGGCTATCAAGGGATGAGATCCGTGACGCAAGTAACTTAAAGGGAGTAGGGAAAGAAAGCTAAGAACTTAATATAATATAATGTTCACCATCACCATTTAAATAGATAGAATAAAAGAGTACACAAGGGGGAGGGGTATTAACACTTTACAAGGGGATCGTGCACAATCTAGTCTTCTGCTGAAGACTCTTGATTAAGAAGCTAGGTGCTGAGTCCGCAGTGCTTTCTTCGTGGCCTCAAGACGTGTCCTCTGAGAACGCCGAGCCTACCCTGGCCACAGGTCAGCCACAACACAGGTCCACTGGGGGCACCGTCGTGGAGGCCGTCAACCACACGTCCAGCAGGTCTGCTGGCAGGTACTGAGCCACCAAGGCTGGTACGGCCACTCCACGAACGATATAAGGGGTACGCCCTAGACAGGAGTCTCGTGTGATATCACCAATCACCCTCCTGTCCTCAATACCCCAGTGGATTATCGTCTCCAACAGTCGGTCCCGGGTAAATCCTTTCACTGCCACTCCATTGGCAGGCTTAACACACCACAGTGTTCTTCCGGGGGGACGACGTCACAACAGCTGCAGCAAACTTCACAGTATGGAGACTGGCTGCCTCGGGTAGACTGACTCCACCTTCAACACAGTGGTCCCAGGTCGGCTCTGTAAGCAGACACGTCATTAATAACCGGGACACTAATACTCCTCACTTACGGTGGCGGGCGCAAACACCTGACGTATCCAGTCCATAGATGGCGCTGTCGTCGGAGCACCACCTCACCAGAGGTCAGGAGCGGCGGTGTTGAGCGCTGAACCAGACTGGAAACTGGTCCTTGAGGCCAGTACACGCTGTCCTCACTAGGTGTTGTCGTTCGTTTGGCGGGGGTTTCGGGAGCTGACCCACAGATGGCGTGTTTGTCACTGTTCCAGGCTCGGACGCTGGATCCGGGTTCGTAACACCTCCCCACCAAAAAGAATTTGGTTTGGGGTTCTATAAAAAGAAACACAAACCAAATTAGTACGACGACACAACTCCAAATGGACACGCATGCTTTATGATCTGGAATTGCGAGGCTGTCTCGTCTACAGAATTGTCCTACTGGGCAATTCCGGCTCAATGGGAACTTGCAGATTGAAAGCGATGTCCTGCCTGGCGTAACCTTCCACGTCTTCCACGTCTCCACTGCGATGTCAAGCAGGGGCTTCATCTCACCTCTCTCGAGTACGGATTGGTTTCGACACGATCTGGGGTGACTCGACACTTTCCTATGTCGTGGCACCGATGATGGCTGACCACAGACGGCATTTCTGGTGCCGGTCCGATGATCCTTCAGGGAGACAGGAACCTGGAATACAGGGGTCTGATAATTCAGAGTGATAGCGACAATGGGCAAGTCAGTACTTACTATACACTCCTCTACTAGGCCCACACCTAGTTCCAACAGGGCTGCTTGCTCACCGAAGATGGCATTCGCTCTGCCCCCGTCAGGTCGACCAACGTTCTGCATAACGCTGCATTGAGGCTCAGCTATCACGCGGGGGGTGTCAACCTGTCGGAAACAGTCACTCATATTATCATTTCTCGTACCTCCTGTATCTACCATTACCTTCCAGGTCCTTTCTTCAACTGCAACACTTGCAGTACAAATCTTCAATCCCTGGGACCTTTTCGCGATGTTCATGGGAGCCATCATTCGTCGGGTCGTCCACCGGTCCTCACTGAGAGCACAAAGAACACATAGGAGAACAAAACAAAATACCGGTAGGAAACATTTGGCAATTCGAGGGATAAGTTTCCTGAGCTTGTCATGTCCATAGCCGGCAACATCCATAAGCCTGGCTTGGACCGAAGAGGGCACTAGACCTTTTGAACACACGTCACATACCTCTGACGTCTGGGGAATCTCTGGCTGGTTCACTACATGCTGTAACTTGCCATACCGCAAGTACACATCCGCCTTCGCTCCAGACTCGTTGGTATCCGTGGGTGCCTGCACACAAGGCCTCTCTTCAAGCTCAGGTACTTCTTCCATCGTAACCTCATGTTCCTTGTCGAGAGAATCAGGAGACACTGCTAGAACGTTCTCAATCTGCAGGGGAGAGGACAAATTAGACATGTTCAAATCCGGGTCTGTCTTTACCTGGACATTACCATTGCCTGTTACCTCAGGCCGTGCTGTTCCGGTAGACTCGTCCGCAACCTTGGGATGATTGGTGCTCCAATCGGTCACCAAGTCGTTGGCTAGTACTACGTCAATCCCAGCCACAGGGAGGGTATCGACTACTGCCAACGCACATGTGCCGCTGAAGTAAGGCGAGTCGAGATGTACTGGCACTAAGGGGGCGATATACTGCGTTCTCGGAAACCCAACCAGGATAACCTCTGGTCTCCCATCCACACTTACTCCCTCGGGTAACGAGCTCTTCACGATCAGGGACTGGGCTGCTCCACTATCTCTGAGCACTACAATTGATCTACCAGTATGATCACTCGTTACATACCCAGTTGAAGTGTGAGGGGCCAACAAACTTGGTCCTTCCTGCGTCGTCGTAGACTGGTTTCCTACTGGTGATGTAACACAGCTCATCAACATCACCTCCCTTCGTGCGCTGCCACCTCTTCTACCTCGGCACCTAGCAGCTATGTGCCCTTTCTGCCCACAAGTCCAGCACACCATATTCCTCCTTGGACTACGGTGTTTCGGACTACTGGGACTTGTTCTTCGGGGGCTACTTGGGGGCGTCTTCTTAGCACTTTGTGGGACGGGTCTTTCTTCTTCGTCGTGAGGTCTGTCAAACCGGCGCTGGTAATTCCTCGGGACGTACTTAGCAGACGGCCTATGAGTCAGGATATACTCTTCAGCCATGGTGGCTGCTGCACTCAAGGTCTCTACCTGCTGTTCCTCTAAGTACGTCTTCAGGTCTACAGACAAACAATCCTTGAAGTCCTCGAGCAGAATCAGCTGCTCGAGGTCTTCCTTGGTCTCCACCTTCCGAGAGGCGCACCATTCTTGAAAAAGTCGCTCCTTGATGGTGGCGAATTCGGTGAAAGTGTGCTCTGAGGTCTTCTTCAGGTTTCGGAACTTTTGCCTATATGCCTCAGGTACCAATTGGTACGCCATGAGCACCACTTTCTTCACCATATCGTAATCGCCGGAGTCGTCAAGGGATAACGTAGAGTAGGCGATTTGGGCCTTCCCAGTCAAAACTGACTGTGTCATGATGGCCCAATTCTCCCTTGGCCACTCCAAAGAGGCAGCGACTTTCTCGAAGGCTGCGAAGAACTTCGAAACTTCTCTCTCGTTGAATTTGGGGACCATTTTGATATTCCTTACCGGATCGAAACCGCTTACTCCAGTTTGTCTCTGTCCAGCGCCTAATCGTAATACTTCTAGTTCATGTTGTCTCTGTCTTTCTTTTTCTTCTCTTTCTCGTTCTTCTCTCTCTCTTTCTCGTTCTTCTCTCTCTCGTCTCTCTTCTCTTTCTCGTTCTTCTCTCTCTCGTTTCTCTTCTAATTCTAGACGCCTCATCGCCAATTCCTTTTCTTTCATCTCCATTTCTTTATTTTTCATTTCCACTTCTTTATCTTTTAATTCTCGTTCTAATTCTAACTTCTTCCACTCTATCTCACGATTGATCTCTAGGGCACGCATTTTGACCGTTAGGAAGCTGATATTAAGCTCACCTGCATCACTGTCAATGTCACTGCCCTTATCTTCCTTTTCTGTGGAAGCTATTTCCTCACCTTCCCTTGTACTAGGAGTCTCGCCTTCCTGTTTCTCTTCTGCCTTCAGGTGCCGGTGAACCTTGGACAAGATCTCCACACGGGAATCACTGGCACGGATCTTGATCTCCAGGTAGGCGCTCACTAGTACAAGTTCCTGTTTGCTCAGATACTTTAATCTGGCAAGACAGTCCACTCTGTTCAGAAAAGCCTGAACATCGTCCAGATCATCGATGGTAGCTTTGTCTGCCATTGTCACAGATGGAACACTTTGCACTTAACACACTGCTTACACGTTAGCACTTAACACACCGAGCACTGTTCTACGCCAATATTGCACTTTATCGCACCAAACACTGCACTTGCCAATATTGCACGTAATCACTTCGGGCACCACTCTACCCAATATTGCACTGAGTCCAAGCGAACACTTCGCTCTACAATATTGCACTGAATCACTGAGCACCGCACTAGTCAATATTGCACTTAATCGCTTAATCACAGCGAGCACCGCACTGCACAATATCGCACTTAGTCACTCTGAGCACCGCACAGGACGTATAACGTCACAATCGTCACACACAGGGGGAATTATTTACAGGGATTACGCCACTTCACCACCCCTGTCAAACATACTTAACAAGGGGACGGATCCCGCTGGGGATGCCAATTATGTTACGGCCCTCTCGGGACGCAACGGGGTTCTCACTCTGATGTTGTTAGAGAAAGATATATGTATCCGTTCCCAAGCCAGTAGTGGCTATCAAGGGATGAGATCCGTGACGCAAGTAACTTAAAGGGAGTAGGGAAAGAAAGCTAAGAACTTAATATAATATAATGTTCACCATCACCATTTAAATAGATAGAATAAAAGAGTACACAAGGGGGAGGGGTATTAACACTTTACAAGGGGATCGTGCACAATCTAGTCTTCTGCTGAAGACTCTTGATTAAGAAGCTAGGTGCTGAGTCCGCAGTGCTTTCTTCGTGGCCTCAAGACGTGTCCTCTGAGAACGCCGAGCCTACCCTGGCCACAGGTCAGCCACAACACAGGTCCACTGGGGGCACCGTCGTGGAGGCCGTCAACCACACGTCCAGCAGGTCTGCTGGCAGGTACTGAGCCACCAAGGCTGGTACGGCCACTCCACGAACGATATAAGGGGTACGCCCTAGACAGGAGTCTCGTGTGATATCACCAATCACCCTCCTGTCCTCAATACCCCAGTGGATTATCGTCTCCAACAGTCGGTCCCGGGTAAATCCTTTCACTGCCACTCCATTGGCAGGCTTAACACACCACAGTGTTCTTCCGGGGGGACGACGTCACAACAGCTGCAGCAAACTTCACAGTATGGAGACTGGCTGCCTCGGGTAGACTGACTCCACCTTCAACACAGTGGTCCCAGGTCGGCTCTGTAAGCAGACACGTCATTAATAACCGGGACACTAATACTCCTCACTTACGGTGGCGGGCGCAAACACCTGACGTATCCAGTCCATAGATGGCGCTGTCGTCGGAGCACCACCTCACCAGAGGTCAGGAGCGGCGGTGTTGAGCGCTGAACCAGACTGGAAACTGGTCCTTGAGGCCAGTACACGCTGTCCTCACTAGGTGTTGTCGTTCGTTTGGCGGGGGTTTCGGGAGCTGACCCACAGATGGCGTGTTTGTCACTGTTCCAGGCTCGGACGCTGGATCCGGGTTCGTAACATAGTGTGTGAAGGTTGTGGTGGTGGTAGAGTGTGAAGGTTGTGATGGTGGTAGTTTGTGAAGGTTATGGTGGTGGTAGTGTGTGAATGTTGTTGTGGTGGTAGTGTGTGAAGGTTGTGGTGGTGGTAGTGTGTGAAGGTTGTAGTGGTGGTTGTGTGTGAAGGTTGTGGTGGTGGTAGTGTGTGAAGGTTGTGATGGTGGTAGTGTGTGAAGGTTGTTGTGGTGGTAGTGTGTGAAGGTTGTGGTGGTGGTGGTGTGTGAAGGTTGTGGTGGTGGTAGTGTTTGAAGGTTGTGGTGGTGGTAATGTCTGAAGGTTGTGGTGGTGGTAGTGTCTGAAGGTTGTGGTGGTGGTAGTGTACTCACCTATTTGTACTCACCTATTTGTGCTTGCGGGGGTTGAGCTTTGGCTCTTTGGTCCCGCCTCTCAACTGTCAATCAACTGGTGTACAGATTCCTGAGTCTACTGGGCTCTATCGTATCTACATTTAAAACTGTGTATGGAGTAAGCCTCCACCACATCACTGCCTAATGCATTCCACCTGTTAACTACTCTGACACTGAAAAAGTTCCTTCAAACGTCTCTGTGGCTCATGTGAGTACTCAGTTTCCACCTGTGTCCCCTTGTTCGCGTCCCACCAGTGTTGAATAGTTTATCCTTGTTTACCCGGTCGATTCCTCTGAGAATTTTGTAGGTTGTGATCATGTCTCCCCTTACTCTTCTGTCTTCCAGTGTCGTAAGGTGCATTTCCCGCAGCCTTTCCTCGTAACTCATGCCTCTTAGTTCTGGGACTAGTCTAGTGGCATACCTTTGGACTTTTTCCAGCTTCGTCTTGTGCTTGACAAGGTACGGGCTCCATGCTGGGGCCGCAACCTTCAGTGTGTGAAGGTTGTGGTAGTAGTAGTGTGTGAAGGTTGTGGTGGTGGTTGTGTGTGAAGGTTGTGGTGGTGGTAGTGTGTGAAGGTTCTGGTGGTGGTGGTGGTGGTAGTGTGTGAAGGTTGTGGTGGTGGTGGTGGTGGTAGTGTGTGAAGGTTGTGGTGGTGGTGGTGGTGGTAGTGTGTGAAGGTTGTGGTGGTAGTGTGTGAAGGTTGTGGTGGTGGTAGTGTGTGAAGGTTGTTGTGGTAGTAGTGTGTGAAGGTTGTGGTGGTGGTAATGTGTGAGAGTTGTGGTGGTGGTGGTGATGGTGGTGGTAGAGTGTGAAGGTTGTGGTGGTGGTGGTGGTGGTGGTAGTGGTGGTAGTGTGTGAAGATTGTGGTGGTGGTGATAGTGTGTGAAGGATGTGGTGGTGATAGTAGTGTGTGAATGTTGTGGCGGTAGTGGTAGTGTGTGATAGTGGTACCTTTACCTCAAACTAAAGGTAATTAAGCCAGGTCTTTATTGTTCCATGTATAGTGTTTTCTCTGATATAGCTTGTCATATATAGGATTCTGGCTTCACAGCTAGCGCACTTTTGACAGGTCAAGACGAGGAAGCAAGATTTTGTGCACCAGTTACTGGGTGATGGAAGCTACCTCAAAGAGGATAATTTGGTGTCTACACCCTAGTTATACCTGGTGGACTAACCTGCTGTACTATAAGATAAGGAACCTTTTCAATGTATGTAGTCTAATTCTGTAGTTTGATTGGCTGCATATATATAAACTAATAAACCCCCCCTAATGTGTAGAGGATCGATTTGTGAGATTATGAGATTATTGCAGAAATACAGTCCACTTAACATTATACAATTGCTATCGAAGTATATAAATTAACGTAAATATAAATTCATATAAATTAAATAAATATAAATCTCACAGGTCGGTTCCCACACCCAGCGGGATCCGACCTGTTGTCAAGTACGTTTGGCAGGGGTGGTGACGTAGTGCAACGCCCTGTAAATAATTCCCCTGTTTGTTATTTGTCAGAACTTTACATGTCCTGTGCGGTGCTCAGTGTGATTAATTGCAGTATTGGCGAGTGCGGTTCTCGGTTATTATAAGTGTCTAGTGTTAAGTAAAGTGGTGTGTTGCGTGCTCATGCACAACTTGGTGAGAAAATGGCGGAGAAAAAACCATTGAGAATCTAGACGATGTTCAGGAATTTCTGAACAAGGAGGGCTGTCTTGCTAGATTGAAATATTTGGGAAAGCCAGAACTTGTGCTAGTAAGTGCTTATTTAGGAATCAAAGTACGTGAGAGTGATTCCCGTGTTGAAATCTTGTCAAAGGTTCATAAGCATTTAAAGACTGGGGAGAAGCAGGAAAGCGAGACACAGAGTACAAAGGAAAGTGTGGTGGCTTCCACTGAAAAGTAAGATAAAGGCAGTGACAATGAGAGTGAGGCGGGTGAAGTGAATATAAGTTTTCTAACTGTCAAAATGCGTACCTTAGAAATAAATCGAGTGATAGAGTGGAAGAAATTAGAAATAGAATGGGAAATAAAAGAGAAGGATATGGCCTTAAAAGAGAAAAAAATGGAAATGAAACGTTTGGCATTAGAGCAAGAAAAACAAGGAAAAGAGAAGGAAATGGAAATGAAATATTTGGAATTAGAGAAGGAAAAAGAAGAAAGTAGAGAAAGAGAAGAACAGGAAAGAGAAGAAAAAGAGAAGGAAATGGAAATGAAACGGTTGGAGTTACAAGAAAGAGAGAAGGAAAGAGAAGAAAAAGAGAAGAGCGAGAAAGAGAAGAACGAAGAGAAAGAGAAGAACGTGAAATACAAGAAAAGGAGAAGGAAAGACTACAGGAGTTAGAAGTGTTACAAATAGGTGGTCAGAGGAAAACAAAGGAAACAAGTAGTTTTGATCCGGTGAGAAATATAAAGATGGTCCCAAAATTCAACAACAAAGAAGTTTCAAAGTTCTTCACTGCCTTCGAGAAGGTTGCTGCCTCTTTGGATTGGCCAAGGGAGAATTGGGCCATCATGATAGTCAGTCTTGACTGGGAAGGCCCAAATTGCCTACTACACGTTGTCGCTTGATGATTCCAGTGATTACGACGCGGTGAAGAAGGTAGTGCTCATGGCTTATCAGTTGGTGCCAGAGGCTTATAGGCAAAAGTTCAGGAACCTGAAGAAGACCTCGGAGCACACGTTCACCGAGTTTGCGAACATCAAGGAACGGCTTTTTCAGAAATGGTGTGCATCTCGAAAGGTGAAGACTAAAGAACAACTCGAACAGCTCATACTGTTGGAGGACTTCAAAGACTGCCTGCGGGGGATCTGAAGACATACTTAGAAGAACAGCAGGTAGAGACCTTGAGTGCGGCAGCCACCATGGCCGAGGAGTACATCTTAACGCATCGGCCCCTCTACCAGGTATGTCCAGAAGAGTTACCCACGTCTGCTCGGTAAATCCTGCCCAGAAGAAGAGAGACCCATCCCACAAAGTGCTATGAAGACGCCCCCAGGTAGTCCTTGAAGGACTAGTCCTAGCAGTCCAAAACACTGTAGTCCAAGGAGGAACGTAGTGTGTTGGACTTGTGGGCAGAGAGGGCACATTGCTGCTATGTGCCGAGGCAGAAGAAGTAACAAACCACATAGGGAAGTAATGCTGATGGGTTGTGTGACACCACCAGCCGGAACCCAGTCTCTATTGAAGAGTAGAGAATAACCAGGATTGTTTGCCACTCACGCTTCAGGCGGGCATGTCGCAAGTGATCATACTGGTAGATCGGTTGTAGTGCTCAGAGATAGTGGAGCAGCCCAGTCCATGATCGTGAGAAATTCGTTACCGGAGGGGGTGTGCATGGATGAGAAACCAAAGGTAGTTCTAGTTGGGTTTCCCTCGACACGGTACGTTGCCCCCTTAGTGCAAGTACACTTAGACTCGCCCTACTTCAGTGGCACATGTGCGTTGGCGGTAGTTGATACTCTGCCTATAGCTGGAATAGAGATAGTACTAGCCCAATGATTTGGCGACAGGTGTTAACATCAGCTATCCCAAGATTGTGGATAACCCAGTGGTAGACATAATAACACCTATGGTAGTAGATTATATCAGATCCCAAACAGATGCGTCTTTCACATTGTTTAATTCTCCCTCTACGCAGCAGATTGTAACCACTCCAACAAATTCTCCCACTTCTCCTGACTCCACTCTCGAACAGAAGCATTGGGCTACAGTGATCGGTACAACTAAGCCAAAGGAGGAACCTCGTGTACAAGGGCCCACCTATACCCCAGAGTCTGGAGCGACGACAGGTAACCAGTACTTGCGGGATGGCTAGGTACGGTGTTTACGGAACCAGCCCAGAACTCTCCAGACAGTATGTGCAGAGGTAGGTGAGGTGAGTGCACAGGTTCAAGTACCCCCAGGATCCAAACCAGGCTAATGGAAGGAGTCAGGTCTGGACATTGTAGGCTTGTGAGAGTTGTTCCCCATTTAACAAAGTGTTTCTTGTTTGTATTTTGTATTATTCTCGTGTTTTCCATGGGCAAAGTGACCAACATTCGGCAAATGATGGCTCCTGTGAGCATCGTAGAGCGTCATCATGATCAGGATATTCGACCCATGCGTGTTGCGGACGGAACGATGACTGATGAAGGAAGTGGTACCAGCAACTGTTCAACGAGTGAACGTTCCCGGCAGGTTGACACCCCCTGTGTAACTGGTGGACCTAGATCCAGCATTATATGGAACGTTGGTCGACCTGACGTTGGACAAGTTAACGCACTCCTCATTAGAGTGCAAGCAGTCACTGTGGGAAAATGCACTGACCTCGCCATCGGTCGTGCCGTAAGTAAAAACTTCCAGATAGTTTCTTTTACCCCGAATCATCAGTCTCATGTATTCCAGGTTCCCGTCTCCCTGAAGGACCGCCGGACCATGGCAAGAAACGCCTTCTGTCCTCGACCGCCAGCGGTACCACGACGCAGGGAGATGTTGCTTGTTGGCCCCAGTTCTTCCACCCTCCGCAGAGCCCTAGTGCTATTGATTAAAACGCATGATATAACTAGGCTTCTGACAAGAACCTCAGTCGAGTTATTGCCCAAGATATTAAAATGCCCTATGTACCAAGCCCCTCAGTTAAGGCAGTTCATCGGACAGGACGTCCTCACTACTGAAGTCCATGATTTCATTCATCCTATGGGCGGAGTGTCACGATACTAATTTGTTTCTTTTTCCTTTTAGGACCAAACCAAATTCCTTTTTGGTGAGGTGTTACGAACCCAGTTCCATCGTCAGAGCATGGAGCAGCGACGTCAATGCCATCTGTGAGTTCGTTCCCGAAACCCCCACAAACTGGACGATGCCATCTAGTGGTGAAAGGATTATACCAGCAAGAGGCGCTAGATTCCTGTCCTAGTCAGCTCGAGAGGTAGCTGGTGCTGACCTCTGGTGAGGTGGCGCCTAGACAATCAGCACCATCTATTATAGGAGGAGTTGTACGTCTATGTCAGAATCAGTAAGTGATGTTTCCTAGTGTCCCATGTACTGACCAGTGTACTGATGACGTGTCTGTATCCACAGAGTCAACGTAGGGCTGCTGTGATACGAGGACAGTCGGTCTACCCAGGGCAGCCAATGTCTCTCTAATCCATCCTGCTTTACGGAAGCAGTGAGCCTCCACCGAGGAAGAACTGTGAAGTGTTCTACTGTCTGCCTGTGAAGTGGCAGTGACGGAATTTGGCGTACCCGGGACTGGCTAACGGAAGAGATAACTAACAGTTAAGGTGCTACTGAGAAGTGTAACCAGCGAGTTGCAAGTAGCTCCTGCCTTGTACTTGTTCGTGAAGAGGCCCAGCAGCGCGAGACTGATGTTCTCTGCCAGCTCCAGGCTGGAGAGTGATTGTGGGCGTGACCGAAGAGCACCTAGTGAGACTGTGATTTGGCTGGCCTGTGGCCAGGGTAGACTCATTGGTGTTTCCCAGTACTGGTTGAGGACGTTACTGTGTGTTGAGGAAACACGGTAGCTGACAAGACTGCATCGATTGATCATCGAATAGCGTTTACTGTCCTATGAGAGAGACACTTGTGTACATATTAAGTGTAGTAATGCTTCTTTTAGGATTATATATGAGGTGATGGGAAAGTGATTATGTATGAATATATTGATAATTAATGAAGTATAGTATTCAATGCACCTCCCCCAGTGTGTTTTACTTGCATTACCGAGCTCACTCCTTGAAAGCCACTACTAAATTGGGGTTGGATACGAGAACTTTAGTACCACCAGCAAAGAACCCGGTTGCGACCCATTGTGGCCGTAACAGTAGTGTGTGAAGGTTGTGGTGGTAGTGTGTGATGGTTGATGTGGTGGTGGTAGTGTGTGAAGGTTGTGGTGGTGGTAGTGTGTGAAGGTTGTGGTGGTGGTGATAGTGTATGAAGGTTGTGGTAGTGTGTGAAGGTTGTGGTGGTAGTGTGTGAAAGTTGTGGTGGTAGTGTGTGATGGTTGTTGTGGTGGTGGTAGTATGTGAAGGTTGTGGTGGTGGTAGTGTGTGAAGGTTGTTGTGGTGTTGGTAGTGTATGAAGGTTGTGGTGGTGGTAGTGTGTGAAGGTTGTTGTGGTGGTGGTAGTGTGTGAAGGTTGTTGTGGTGGTGGTAGTGTGTGAAGGTTGTGGTGGTGGTAGTGTGTGAAGGTTTTTGTGGTGGTGGTAGCGTGTGAAGGTTGTGGTGGTGGTAGTGTGTGAAGGTTGTTGTGGTGGTGGTAGTGTGTGAAGGTTGTGTTGGTGGTAGTGTGTGAAGGTTGTGGTGGTGGTAGTGTGTGAAGATTGTGGTAGTAGTGTGTGATGGTTGTTGTGGTGGTGGTAGTGTGTGAAGGTTGTGGTGGTAGTGAGTGATGGTTGTTGTGGTGGTGGTAGTGTGTGAAGGTTGTGGTGGTGGTAGTGTGTGAAGGTTGTTGTGGTGGTGGTAGTGTGTGAAGGTTGTGGTGGTGGTAGTGTGTGAAGGTTGCGGTGATAGTGTGTGCTGGTTATGGTGGTAGTGTGTGAAGGTTGTTGTGGTGGTGGTAGTGTATGAAGGTTGTTGTGGTGGTGGTAGTGTGTGAAGGTTGTGGTGGTGGTAGTGTGTGAAGGATGTTGTGGTGGTAGTGTGTGAAGGTTGTGGTAGTGTGTGAAGGTTGTGGTGGTAGTGTGTGATGGTTGTTGTGGTGGTGGTAGTGTGGGAAGGTTGCGGTGGTAGTGTGTGATGGTTGTTGTGGTGGTGGTTGTGTGTGAAGGTTGTTGTGGTTGTGGTAGTGTGTGAAGGTTGTGGTGGTGGTAG
This sequence comes from Procambarus clarkii, assembly GCF_040958095.1. Taxonomy (NCBI): domain Eukaryota; kingdom Metazoa; phylum Arthropoda; class Malacostraca; order Decapoda; family Cambaridae; genus Procambarus; species Procambarus clarkii. Next base: position 15,429,338 of record NC_091183.1, read on the forward strand.
TGTGTGAAGGTGGTGGTGGTGGTAGTGTATGAAGGTTGTGGTGGTGGTAGTGTGTGAAGGTTGTGGTGGTAGTGTTTGATGGTTGTTGTTGTGGTGGTAGTGTGTGAAGGTTGTGGTAGTGGTAGTGTGTGAAGGTGGTGGTGGTAGTGTGTGAAGGTTGTTGTGGTGGTGGTAGTGTGTGAAAGTTGTTGTGGTGGTGGTAGTGTGTGAAGGTTGTGGTAGTAGTAGTGTGTGAAGGTGGTGGTGGTAGTGTATGAAGGTTGTGGTGGTGGTAGTGTGTGAAGGTTGTGGTAGTAGTGGGTGATGGTTGTTGTGGTGGTGGTAGTGTGTGAAGGTTATTGTGGTGGCAGTGTGTGAAGGTTGTGGTGGTAGTGTGTGATGGTTGTTGTGGTGGTGGTAGTGTATGAAGGTTGTGGTTGTGGTAGTGTGTGAAGGTTGTGGTGGTAGTGTGTGATGGTTGATGTGGTGGTGGTAGTGTGTGAAGGTTATGGTGGTGGTAATGTGTGAAGGTTGTTGTTGTGATGGTAGTGTGTGAAGGTTGTGGTAGTCGAAGTGTGTAAAGGATGCGGTGGTAGTGTGTGATGGTTGTTGTGGTTGTGGTAGTGTGTGAAGGATGTTGTAGTGGTGGTAGTGTGTGAAGGTTGTGGTGGTGGTAGTGTGTGAAGGTTGTGGTGGTGGTAGTGTGTGAAGGTTGTTGTGGTGGTGGTAGTGTGTGAAGGTTGTTTTGGTGGTGGTAGTGTGTGAAGGTTGTGGTGGTGGTAATATGTGAAGGTTGCGGTGGTAGTGTGTGATGGTTGTTGTGGTGAAGGTAGTGTGTGAAGGTTGTGGTGGTGGAAGTGTGTGAAGGTTGTTGTGGTGGTGGTAGTGTGTGAAGGATGTTGTAGTGGTGGTAGTGTGTGAAGGTTGTGGTGGTGGTAGTGTGTGAAGGTGGTGGTGGTGGTGGTAGTGTGTGAAGGTTGTGGTGGTGGTAGTGTGTGAAGGTTGTGGTGGTAGTGTGTGATGGTTGTTGTGGAAGTGTGTGAAGGTTGTTATGGTGGTGGTAGTGTGTGAAGGTTGTGGTAGTGGTAGTGTGTGAAGGTGGTGGTGGTAGTGTATGAAGGTTGTGGTGGTGGTAGTGTGTGAAGGTTGTGGTAGTAGTGTGTGATGGTTGTTGTGGTGGTGGTAGTGTATGAAGGTTGTTGTGGTGGTAGTGTGTGAAGGTTGTGGTGGTAGTGTGTGAAGGTTATGGTGGTGGTAGTGTGTGAAGGTTGTTGTGGTGGTGGTAGTGTGTGAAGGTTGTTGTGGTGGTGGTAGTGTGTGAAGGTTGTGGTGGTGGTAGTGTGTGAAGGTTGTTGTGGTGGTAGTGTGTGAAGGTTGTGGTAGTGTGTGAAGGTTGTGGTGGTAGTGTGTGATGGTTGTTGTGGTGGTGGTAGTGTGTGAAGGTTGCGGTGGAAGTGTGTGATGGTTGTTGTGGTGGTGGTTGTGTGTGAAGGTTGTTGTGGTGGTGGTAGTGTGTGAAGGTTGTGGTGGTGGTAGTGTGTGAAGGTGGTGGTGGTGGTAGTGTATGAAGGTTGTGGTGGTGGTAGTGTGTGAAGGTTGTGGTGGTAGTGTTTGATGGTTGTTGTTGTGGTGGTAGTGTGTGAAGGTTGTGGTAGTGGTAGTGTGTGAAGGTAATGGTGGTAGTGTATGAAGGTTGTGGTGGTGGTAGTGTGTGAAGGTTGTGGTAGTAGTGTGTGATGGTTGTTGTGGTGGTGGTAGTGTGTGAAGGTTATTGTGGTGGTAGTGTGTGAAGGTTGTGGTGGTAGTGTTTGATGGTTGTTGTTGTGGTGGTAGTGTGTGAAGGTTGTGGTAGTGGTAGTGTGTGAAGGTTGTTGTGGTGGTGGTAGTGTGTGAAGGTTGTTGTGGTGGTGGTAGTGTGTGAAGGTTGTTGTGGTGGTGGTTGTGTGTGAAGGTTGTTGTTGTGGTGGTAGTGTGTGAAGGTTGTTGTTGTGGTGGTAGTGTGTGAAGGTTGTTGTGGTGGTGGTAGTGTGTGAAGG